>NC_064929.1:12121212-12424242 GCF_023897955.1 Schistocerca gregaria | reverse complement strand
AGATTATGCTAGGCCTGGTCTTAGTGCCGCCGTCATAGCCGTCAGCACTCACATTGATATAAAGTGACATTATATTCTCTTTATCGATTTCCCAGACCATGTGTATATGAACATATCACCAAACCAACATTGTTTTTATACATATACCAAGTAGCCACGCAGATGGCTTCAAGGAGTTCAGGGGCAGATAGTGCTAGGCCTGGTCCCAGTGCCACCGTCATACTTGTCAGCACTCACATTGATATAAAGAATCATTGAATTTTCTTTATTGATTTGCCAGACCATATGTATATGAACGTATCACCAAACCAATATTTTCTTTATACATATATTGAGCGGGCAAGGCAGATGGCGGCAAGGAGTTCAGGGGCAGATAGTGCTAGGCCTGGTATCGGTGCCGCCATCATACCTGTCAGCACTCACATTGATTGTAAAGGAACATTGAATTTCCTTAATTGATTTCTCAGACCACATGTATATGAACATATCAACAAACTAACATTTTCTTAATACATATATCGAGCGGGCCAGGAGAATGGCGGCAAGGAGTTCAGTGGCAGATAGTGCTAGGCCTATTCCCAGTGCCGCCATCATACCCGTCAGCCCTCACATTGATATAAAGAATCATTGAATTTTCTTTATTCATTTCCCAGACCATATATATATGAACATGTCCCAAACCAACATTTACTTTATACATATATCGAGCGGGCCAATCAGATGGCGGCAAGGAGTTAAGGGGCAGATAGGGCTAGGCCTGGTCCGAGTGTCGCCCTCATTACCTTCATAACTCATATTGATTGTAAAGGAACATTGAATTTTCTTTATTGATTTCCCCGACCATATGTATATGAACATATCCCCAAACGAACATTTACTTTATACATATATCGAGCGGCCAGGCTGATTGCTTTAAGAAGTTCAGGGGTAGATTGTACTAGGCCTGGTCCTAGTGCCGCCGTCATAACCGTCAGCACTCACATTGATATAAAGAGACATTAAATTCTCTTTATTGATTTCCCAGACCATGTGTATATGGCATATCACCAAACCAACATTGTCTTTATACATATATCAAGCGGCCAGGCAGATGGCCTCAAGGAGTTCAGGAGCAGATAGTGCTAGGCCTTGTTCCAGTGCCGCCGTCATACCCGTCAGCACTCTCATTGATTGTAAAGGAACATTGAATATTCTTTATTGATTTCCAAGACCATGTGTATATGAACATATCAAAAAACAACACTGTCTTTATACATATATCGAACGGCCTGTCAGATGGCGTCAAGGAGTTCACTGGCAGATGGTGCTAGGCCATGTCCCAGTCCCGTCGTCATATCCGTCACCACTCACATTGATTGTAAAGGTACATTGAATTTTCTTTATTGATTTCCCAGACCATGTGTATATGAACATATCACCAAATCAACATTGGCTTTAAACATATAACGAGCTGCCAGACAGATGGCTTCAAGGAGTTCAGGGGGAGATAGTGCTAGGCCTGGTCCGAGTGTTGCCCTCATTACCATCACCACCCACATTGATTGTAAAGGAAAATTGAATTTTCTTTATTGATTTCTTAGACCATGTGTATATGAACATATCAACAAAACAACATTCTCTTTATACATATATCGAGCGGCCAGGCAAATGGCTTCAAGGAGTTCAGGGGCAGATAGTGCTAGGCCTTGTCCTAGTGCCACCGTCATACCCGTCAGCACTCACATTGATATAAAGAAACATTGAATTTTCTTTATTGATTTCCCAGACCATATGTATATGAACATATCACCCAACAAATTTTTTTTTTATAGATGTATCAGAGATGGAAGTCAGATAGCAGCAAAGCGTTTAGGGGTAGGTTGTTCTGAGTCTGGTCTTAGTGTCGCTCTCATTACCGTCACCACTCACATTGATTGTAAAGGAGCATTGAATTTTCTTGATGATTTCCCAGACCATATGTATATGAACATATCACCAAACCAACATTCCAGTTATACATATGTCGAGTGGACCAGGCAGATGGGAGCAAGGAGTTCAGGGGCAGATAGTGCCTAGCCAGGTCCGAGTGTCACCCTGATTACCGTCTACACTCACATTGACTGTAAATGAACACTGAATTTTTTTTATTGATTTTCCTGGGCATGTGTATACGTATATATCACCAAACCAACATTCTCTTCTTACATATATCGTGCGGGCCAGGGTGATGGCGGCAAGGAGTTCAGCTGCAGATAATTCTAGGCCTCGTCCGAGTCACGCCCTCATACCTGTCACCACTCATATTGATTGTAAAGAAACATTGAATTTTCGTTATTGATCTCATAGACCATATGTATATGAACATATCCCCAAACCAAAATATTTCTTATAAATATATCGAGCGTGCCAGGCAGATGGCAACACGGAGTTCACGGGCAGATAGTCCTGTTCCTAGTCCCAGTACCGGCCTCATACCTGTCACCACTCACATTAATTGTAAAGGAACATTGAATTGTCTTTATTGATTTCCGAGAACATATGTATATGAACAAGTCACCAAACCAAGATATTCTTTATACGTATATCTAGCATGGCAGGCAGATGACAAAAATGAGTTCAGGGGCAAATAGTTCTAGGCTTGGTCCGAGATCCTCCCTCATACCCCTCAAAACATACATCGACTGTAAAGGAACATTGAAATTTTTTATTGATTTCCCAGACCATATATCTATGAACATATCTCCAAACCAACATTTTCTTTATACATATATCGAGCGGGCCGGGCAGATGACGGCAAGGGGTTTAGGGGCAGATAGTTCTAGGCCTGGTCCCAGAGTTGCCCTCATACCAGTCACCACTCATTAATTGTGATTTAAAATTGAATTTTCTGTATTGATCTCCCAGACCATATGTATATGAACATATTACCAACCCAACATATTCTTTAAATTTATATCGAGCGGGCCAGCAAGATGGCAACAAGGAGTTCAGGGGCAGATAATTCTAGGCCTGGTCCGAGTGCCACCCTCATACCCGTCACCACTCACATTGATTGTAAAGGGACATTGAATTTTTGTTATTGATTTACCAGACCATAAGTAAATGGACATATCACCAAACCAACACATTCTTCATACATATAACGAACAGGCCAGGCAGATGGCGCCAAGGCGTTCAGGGGCAGACAGTTCTAGGCCTGGTCCGAGTGCCGCCCTCATACCCATCACCACTCACAATGATTGTAAAGGAACATTGAATTTTCTTTATTGATTTCCCAGACAATATGTATATGAACATATCACCAAACCAACATATTCTTTATACATATATCGAGTGGGCCAGGCATGTGGCAACAAGGAGTTCAGGGGCAGACAGCTCTATACCTTTTCCCAGCGCCGCCCTCATACCCGTCACCACTCACATTGATTGTAAACGAACATGGGATTTTTTTTATTGATTTCCCAGGCCATATGTATATGAACATATCACCAAACCAACATTCTCTTTATACATATGTCGAGTGGGCCAGGCAGATGGCGGCAAGGAGTTCAGGGGCAGATAGTTCTGGGCATGGTCCGAGTGTTGCCCACATTCCATCACCACTCACAATGATTGTAAAGGAACATTGAATTTTATTTATTGATTTCCCAGACCATATGTATATGAACATATCATCAAACCAACATATTCTTTAAACATATATCGAGCAGTATAGGCAGATAGCTGCAAGGAGTTAAGGGGCAGTTGGTTCTAGGCCTGGTCACAGGGCAAACCTCATACCCGTGTCCAATCACATTGATTGTAAAGGAATAATGAATTTTCCGTATTGATTTCCCAGACCATATGTATATGAACATATCACTAAATCAACATTTTCTTACTACATACATCGAGCGGGCCAGGCAAATGGCGGGAAGGTGTTCAAGGGCAAATAGTTCTGGGAATGGTCCGAATGTCGCCCTCATTACTGTCACCACTCACATGGATTGTAAAGGAACATTGAATTTTCTTTATTGATTTCCCAGACTATATGTATATTAACATATCACCAAACCAACATTTTCTTTATACTTATATCGGGTGGGCAAGGCTGATGGCGGCGAGGAGTTCAGGGGCAGATAGTGCTAGACCTGTTCGCTGTGCCACCATCATACATGACACCACGCACATTAATTGTAGAGGAACTTCGAATTTTCTTTATTGATCTCCCAGACCATATGTATATGAACATACCACCAAACCAACATATTCTTTAAACATATATCGAGCGGGCCAGATAGATGGCAGCAAGGAGTTCAGGATCAGATAGTTCTGGGCATGGGCCTTGTGCTGCCCTCATACCTGTCAACACCCACATTGATTGTAAAAGAACATTCAGTTCTCTTTATTGATTTCCCAGGCCATATGTACATGAACATATTACTAAACCAACATTTTCTTTATACATATATCGAGCAGGCCAGGCAGATGGCGGCAAGGGGCTCAGTGGAAGATAGAGCTTTGCCTGGTCCCAGTGCTGCCCTCATACCCATCACCACACACATTCATTCTAAAGGAACATTGAATTTTCTTTATTTACACACCTGGAAATTGAAATAAGAACACCGTGAATTCATTGTCCCAGGAAGGGGAAACTTTACTGACACATTCCTGGGGTCAGATACTACACATGATCACTCTGACAGAACCACAGGCACATAGACACAGGCAACAGAGCATGCACAATGTCGGCACTAGTACAGTGTATATCCATCTTTCGCAGCAATGCATGCTGATATTCTCCCATGGAGACGATTGTAGAGATGCTGGATGTAGTCCTTTGGAACGGCTTGCCATGCCATTTCCACCTGGCGCCTCAGTTGGATCAGCGTTCGTGCTGGACGTGCATTCCACGTGAGACGACGCTTCATCCAGTCCCAAACATGCTCAATGGGGGACAGATCCGGAGATCTTGCTGGCCAGGGTAGTTGACTTACACCTTCTAGAGCACCTTGGGTGGCACGGGATACATGCGGACGTGCATTGTCCTGTTGGAGCAGCAAGTTCTCTTGCCGGTCTAGGAATGGTAGAACAATGGGTTCGATGACGGTTTGGATGTACCATGCAGTATTCAGCGTCCCCTTGATGATCACCAGAGGTGTACGGCCAGTGTAGGAGATTGCTCCCCACACCATGATGCCGGGTGTTGGCACTGTGTGCCTCGGTCATATGCAGTCCTGATTGTGGCGCTCACCTGCATGGCGCCAAACACGCATACGACCATCATTGGCACCAAGGCAGAAGCGACTCTCATCACTGAAGACGACACGACTCCATTCGTCCCTCCATTCACACCTGTCACGACACCACTGGAGGCGGGCTGCACGACGTTGGGGCGTGAGCGGAAGATGGCCTAACGGTGTGCGGGACCGTAGCCCAGCTTCATGGAGACGGTTGCGAATGGTCCTCGCCGATACCCCGGAGCAACAATGTCCCTAATTTGCTGGGAAGTGGCGGTGCGGTCCCCTACGGCACTGCGTAGGATCCTACGGTCTTGGCGTGCATCTGTGCTTCGCTGTGGTCCGGTCCCAAGTCGACGGGCACGTGCACCTTCCACCGACCACTGGCGACAACATCGATGTACTGTGGAGACCTCACGCCCCACGTGTTGAGCAATTCGGTGGTACGTCCACCCAGCCTCCCGCATGCAAACTATATGCCCTCGCTCAAGGTCCGTCAACTGCACATACGGTTCACGTCCATGCTGTCACGGCATGCTACAAGTGTTAAAGACTGCGATGGATCTCCGTATGCCACTGCAAACTGGCTGACACAAACGGCAGCGGTGCACAATTGCTGCGCAGCTAGCGCCATTTGACGGCAAACACCGTGGTTCCTGGTGTGTCCGCTGTCCCGTGCGTGTGATCATTGCTTGTACAGCACTCTCGCAGTGTCCGGAGCAAGTATGGTGGGTCTGACACACCGGTGTCAATGTGTTCTTTTTTCTAATTCCGGGAGTGTATTTCCCACAACAGATGTATGTAAACATATCACCAAACCAACATTCTCTTTATACAAAGGTCGAGCGGGCCAAGCAGATTGTGGCAAGGAGTATAGTGGCAGATAGTTATGACCTGGTCCGAGTGCCCCCTCATACCCGTCACCACTCACATTGATTGTAAAGGAACATTGCATTTTCTTATTGATTTCCCACACCATATGTATATGAACATATCACCAAACCAACATTTTTTTTATACATATATTGAGCTGGCCAGGCAGATGGCGGCAAGGAAATCAGGTGCAGATAGTGCTAGACCCGGTCCCAGTGCCAATATCATACACGTCACCACTCACATTGAATGTAAACGAACATAGAATTTTCTATATTGATTTCCCAAACCCTATGTATATGAACATATCACCAAACGAACATTTTCTTTATACATATACCGGGCATGCCAGGCAGATGGTGGCAATGAGTTCAGGGGCAGATAGTGCTAGACCTAGTCCCAATGCCACCATCGTACACGTCACCACTCACATTGATTGTAAAGGAACATTGAATTTTCTTTATTGATTTCCCATAACATATGTATATGAACATATCACCAAACCAACATTTCTTTTATACATATATCAAGCGGGCCACGCTGATGGCGGCAAGGAGGTCAGGGGCAGATAGTTCTAGGCCTGGTCCCAGTGCCGCCCTCATACCCGTCACCACTCACATTGATAGTAAGTGAACATTGAATTTTCTTTATTGATTTCCCAGACCATACGCATATGAACATATAACCAAACCAACATTCTCTTTTTACATATATCGAGCGGCCCAGGCAGATGGCGTCAAATATTTCAGGGGCAGATAGTTCTAAACCTGGTTCCAGAGCTGCCCTCATACTGGTCACCACTCACATTAACTGTAAAGGAACATTTAATTTTCCTTATTGATTTCCCAGACCATATGTATATGAACATATCACCAAACCAACATTCTCGTTTTACATATATCGAGTGGGCCAGGCAGATGGCGGCAAGGATTTCAGGGGCAGATAGTTGTAGGCCTGGTTCCAGAGCTGCCCTAAAACCGGTCGTCACTCACATTGATTGTAAAGGAACTTTATACTTTCTTTATTGATTTCCCAGGTCATATGTATATGAACATATCACCAAACCAACATTCTCTTTCTACATATATCGAGCGGGCCAGGCAGATGGCGGCAAGGTGTTCAGGGGTAGATAGTTCTAGGCCTGGTTCGAGTGCCACCCTCATACCCATCACCACTCACATTGATTGTAAAGGAACGTTGAATTTTCTTTATTGATTTCCCAGACCATATGTATATGAACATATCACCAAACTAACACCTTCTTTCTACATATATTGAGCGGGCCAGGCAGGTGGCGGCAAGGATTTCTGGGGCAGATAGTTCTAGGCCTGGCTCCAGTGCTGCACTCATACCTGTCCACACTCATATTGATTGTAAGGAAACATTGAATTTTCTTTATTGATTTCACAGACCACATTTATATGAACATATCACCAACCGAACACTCTCTTTATACATATATCGAGCGAGCCATTCAGATGGCGGCAAGGATTTCAGGGGCAGATAGTTCTAGGCCTGATTCCAGTGCTGCCCTCATACGTGTCACCAATTACATTGATTGTAAAGGAACTTTGAATTTTCCTTATTGATATCCCAGACCATATGTATATGAACATATCACCAAACCAACATTCTCGTTTTACATATATCGAGCGGGCAAGGCAGATGGCGGCACGGAGTTAAGGGGCAGATAGTGCTAGGCCTGGATACAGTGCCGCCCTCATACCCATCACCACTCACAATGATTGAATTGGAACATTGAATTTTCTTTATTGATATCCCAGACCATATGTATATGAACATATCACCAAACCAACACTATCTTTTTACATATATCGAGCGGGACAGGCAGATGGCTTCACGGAGTTAAGGGGCAGATATTGCTAGGCCTATTTCCAGTGCCGACCTCATACCCATCACCACTCACAATGATTGAAATGGAACATTGAATTTTCTTTATTGATTTCTCAGACCATATGTATATGAACATATCACCAAACCAACACTCTCTTTTTACATATATCTAACGGTCCAGGCAGATGGCGGCAAGGATTTCAGGGGCAGGTATTTCTAGGTGTGGTTCCAGTGCTGCCCTCATACCCGTCACCACTCACATTGATTGTGAAGGAACACTTAAATTTTTTTATTGATTTCCTAGGCCATATGTATATGAATAAATCACCAAACCAATATTCTTTTCTTTTACATGTATCGAGCGGGCCAGGCAGACGGTGGCAAGGAGTTCAGGTGCAGATATTTCTTGTCCTAGACCAAGTGCCGCCCACATACCCATCACCACTCACACAGATTGTAAAGGATCATTGAATTTTCTTTATTGATTTCCCAGACCATATGTATATGAACATATCGACAAACCACCATTTTCTTTATACATATATAGAGCGGGGCAGGCAGATGGCGGCAAGGGGTTCAAGGACAGATAGTTCTAGGCCAGGTCTGAGTGCCGCCATCATGCATGTCACCACTCACATTGATTGTAAAGGAGCATTGAATTTTCTTTATTGATTTTCCAGGCCATATGTATATGAACATATCTCCAAACCAATATTCTCTTTTTACATATATCGAGCGGGCCAGGCAGATGGCCGCATGGAGTTCAGGGGCAGATAGTTCTAGGCCTGGTCCCAGTGCCGCCCTCATACCCGACACCACTGACATTGATTGTAAAGGATAATTGAATTTTCTTTATTCATTTCCCAGACCATATGTATATAAACAAATCACCATACCAACATTCTCTTTTTACATATATCGTGCGGGCCAGGCAGGTGGTGACAAGGAGTTCAGGGGCAGATAGTTCTAGGCCAGGACTGAATGGCGCCCTCATAACCGTCACCAGTCACATTGATTGTAACGGAACATTGAATTTTTTTATTGATTTCCCAGGCCATATGTATATGAATATATCACCAAACCCACATTCTTTCAGCCTCGGTGAGTACGTGCTGGGTATCACGTCACACAGTACTCGTTTGCATTGGGTGGTCCCATACAGAATCTCTCCATGCTGCCTAATGTTTTCCTAACGTCACACTCGTCACGTACTTCACTTTTATTTCATAATCATTTCTGAGAGGTAAAGGAATTGCATGAAAACCTGCAGAGCTGGTGGCGTCAAAATTAACACATATACTTGATGTGACTCCTAAGCTGAACGAGTTATTCTCCGACGTTGTCTTAGATGAGTAAGTGCCAGTCAAAACACGCGGCGACGGCACTCTGCCGACCATTTCGCTAGTTAACACCGGTCTTGTTGTGTGTGTTTCAATCTCAAGAGCATCTCCAAGCAGGAAATGGTCAACAGCAACATTCAGACGGTTTCGTACTACTCAATTGCTACACTAAAACGGTATGTTTCTTTTTCAGAACTGGAAAAACACGACCGTGACAGGATTCGAACCTTGAATCTTCGGATCAGAAGTCCGACGCCTTATCCATTTTATTTTTTTATTTATTTTTATTTTTATTTATATTTATTTATTTATTTATTTATTTTGATGGGGAAGGAATGGGCAGGCGGAGGCAAGGTGGGCAGGGGTCGCGACCCAAGGCCTGTCCACGATGTCTGCCCCGTCCCATCCTGGGGATGTGATGTGGTACAAAGGATACAGTTGGTGTATTATTGTGATTTTTTTTATTTATTCATTTATTAATTTTTAATTTTTTTTTTAACAGTGAGGAACAGAAAACTAGTAAGTGCACTCCTTGCGTCGAGTTGGGGACGCACGTAACTAAAACCATGCTAATAGTTGTAGAAAAAGGCATAAAGAAAGAGAGCAAAGTGCGGGGCTAAGGAAACCATTAACCAGTGCTACATCTTGTACCGAATGGGATAACTAAAACTGCGAAGACCTTTTCGCATCGGGGACAAAAAGAGGAAACGGGACAAATACTGCTACAGAGTGTGAGGGTTCACAACGAAACTCTCCATCTGCTGTATCATCCAGGTATGACTTCTCGTAATGATGAAAGTAGATCCCACGTTGTACCGTGTAGTGTTCTATTATCGTATTGTAATTTTAGCTTCTCTTACCCGTGACGTTCCAGCTACGTGGAGGGTCGTGGAACGCACTCCACAAAAAATTGGAAAAATATTGTAGCTACTTTGGGTTATGGAGGATCTTGCAATGTCGTTCCTGCAAATAGTTCCAAAAGTCTAAAGTGTCCTTAGTGCCGTCTTGAAACAAATAATGCACTGCATGTCCACGACGCCACGTCATTGCATTAGTTTTAGTACGTGGGTAATACGTTTCATCCGGGTATAAGATAGTGTTAGGGGCGATATGATTCGGCATTACCCGAAGGAAGTATGCTGACATTTGCCTCACTAAGTGCCACACTGCTGTAAACTCGCCACAGCTAAGACGATGTTCATCGTTGTCTTGAACGCCACAGCTCGTGCACGTGGGTGAGTCTACCATGTGGATCGCATGTAGCCTTGATCTGGTCACCTGCTTACCGTTGACAGTGATATACCACATCGCCATGACGTCAGTGTCTAGTGTTACGTGGTGAATTGTCCTCCACACTACTCTCCAGTTGACGTTCGGGTGCTTCCTCTCCACTACGTTGTCGGGTCGTCCACGTTGCAGGACCCTACAAACCGTCTTTGCCGACGCCAGTTGAGTCGCTCGTAAGGCAAGTCGAAGGTAACTGAGTTCGAGGTAAAAGACACCGATGTAGAAGAGCGAAGAGGGGACGTGGTGTATCGGCACAGGCGGCAACAGGGAGGGCGGTGCTAGTTCTTCTATTAACAAACTGGTCAGACTGTCCGGACGGCGGTGCCATAGTTTGACTAATGTGCTCACAAATAGGGCGACCGCTCTGTCATAAACGTGATAAAGGCCAAGCCCTCCCCGATCCGGGGGAAGGGTGAGAGCCTCACATTTGATCTTGAAAAGCATTCCAGAACTCACGAAGGACCCAAAAGCCGCAAGTATACGGCGAGCTAACATCATCGGTATAGGTAATATCTGGGCGTAGTGCGGAATGCGTGACGCTAAATGTGTGTTGACATACTGAGACCGATGGACGATATCCAGGGCTCGTAGGCGGTTGTTGGCAATTCCAGTCCGAACATTTCGTAAAAGCCGTCGAAAGTTGTGAGCAGCAGTCCATCGTATATCGTCTGTAAAATCAATGCCGAGATATTTCAAATTATCACTGAGCTGTAAGGTGGTGACACTGTTCTCAGACAATCCGACCCCGATGTTCATCGCCACCGATTTTGCGACGTTGATACGACTACCAGTGGCCATGCCATATTTCGCTATCCAAGTTAGTGCGCTAGCGGTGTCGTCACCGTTGCGGATGACAATCAGCAGGTCGTCAGCGTACGCTTTACATCGGAAAGCGTGGCCTCGTAACGTCATACCCGTTAGTCATTGGCGCAGGCCGCAGAGGAGAGGTTCCATGGCCACAGCGTAAAGTAAAGTGGACAGAGGGCAGCCTTGGCGTATCGATCGAGAAATTGTGAGGGGCTGCGAAGGTCGGCCGTTGACGATCACCTTGGACGTCGCGCCACAGAGTAGTCGCATGACGACAGTGACGAATGGCTGTGGGTACCGCATATGTTGGAGGACCGCTTCCAAATAGTTGTGGTCCACTCGGTCGAAAGCTTGACTAAAATCGATGGCCGCCAGTGCACCCTTCAGACGACATGCCCTCGCCAGTGAGATCAAGTCACGATATTCGCTGAGTGCCGTTTGAATATTATTGTCGCCTCCCAATGACGTCTGATCGGGTGAGATAACATTGCGTAGGGTCTGGCGTATCCGCGCCGCCAACAGTCGAGAAAAGATCTTAAAGTCGCAGTTCAATAGCGTCAACGGGCGGTAGTCCTGCAGTCGTGAGCCACCAGACGGTTTGTGAATAGGAATAATCATCCCTTCCACAAGGGCCGCAGGGAGCGGCACGTCCGGGGATAGTAGTTCGCGACAGATGTCCGTCCATCGGGAGGCTAATAAATATTGAAAAGTCCGGTAAAATTCCAAGGGGAGGCCATCAGGACCCGGAGACTTGTTGACAGCTCCTTTTCTAATGGCGTTGATCACTTCTTCTTCTGTAATTTCTTCCATCAAGGCCGCTTTTATTACCGGGGTGACAGTGCCGTAAATCGTCTGAGAGACGTCCTCCAGTGCTGTCGGATCACGGGTCTGAGCGGAATAGAGCTGGGCATAATGATTGTAGAACGCTGTGTTTATGTCTTGTTGCGTGGTGAGGCGATGACCGTCCTCCGTGTCGATGAAGCGTATCAGCGCTCGTTGGCGTCGTTTAAGTACACGAAGGACGTGGAACATTGACGGGCGTTCGCTAGGTATCCGATCCTGCGTCCTCGAGCGGATGACTACCTCCTCTAGGTGGCGTCGCATATGAGCGAGGATCTGAGCCTTGGCACGGTGGACCACCGTTTGTCGTTCCGGAGACGGCGCCATAGCATCGCAGGCGCGCAAGACCCGGAAGTAAAAGTCGAGTGTATGTCTTCGCCAAGTAGCATGGTCGCGACCGTAGGTTATCAACGTTCGCCTCAGTGCCGGTTTGGCGCAGTCCAACCACCAGCGGATCGTTGTGGGATACGCACGGAGGCGATTTTCACACGAATGCCACGTATCCTCAACGGCTTGGTGGCAATCCGGGTACGACAGGTGAGCGGTGTTTAATTTCCACGGGCTGCGGCTTCTCCACACTTCTTGCCGCCTCAGGGTGACGGCACAAATGTAAGCTGAGTGGTCCGAGAATGCTGCAGGCCACAGTTCCACATCCTGTGTTCCAGCGGCGAGAGAGCGTAAGACATAAATCCTGTCGATACGACTGGAAGAGTGACTCGTGAAAGTGCGTGAATCCCGGTCGGTGGCCGTGAAGATGTTCCCAAGTGTCCACCGTCTGCAGGTCTCGAATTAGCGTCTCGAGTTCCGGGCACGGATTATGACGTGGTAGTTGGTCTCTGGGCGCCAGTAAGCAATTGTAGTCACCTCCAAACAACAGACGGTCATGGGGGCCTTGGAAGAGCGGGGCGACGTCTTCCGCAAAGAATCGTGAACGTTCGCGACGTTTGTCCGTTCCGGAAGGTGCGTAGATATTCATAAGGCGGACACCCAGTACTGTAAGTGCCATTCCTCTTGCCCCAGGCAGAAACATCATATCGTCCGCCACTATCCCTTCCCGAAGAAGTACAGCGACACCGCTGCATGTTGGGGAAGCTGGAGAGACGCAAGCATCGTAACCGTACATGCCTGGGAAGTCGTTGACGTACACTTCCTGGAGGAGGGCTATGTCGATGGAAGCAGAGTTCAACATATCCTGAAGCAAGGATAACTTAGCGCGCGTCCGTATAGTGTTGATGTTTATAGTTGCAATGCGATAAGTTTGAGGTCTATCCACAGCATCCGTGTTGGCCATCAGTACCCCTGTAAGGCTGTCTCGTCACTCTAACTGATGGCGGGGAAGGGTCAGCACTGGTGGGATAAATTTCCCCCCGTGTCGTCCGACACGATGGGCAAGGAGTGTGCCTCACAGTCGTCTGCCCAGTCGCCATGAAATACCATCGGCTGTTGGTGGCTGTTAGTGGCTGCTGCGGCACTCGGCGCTGACTCCATCGGCTCTTCTGGCTGGGAATCGGCAGCGGCTGCCTGCTTGTGATCCTGCTGTTCTGTGGGGTCGGAGGGGCTGAAGCCGTCACCACGGCGATCTGTTGAGTTTGAAGTTACAGCGGCCTCTGTACCGCCGGTACCGTCGTCGGAATTTCCACAGTCCATGTCAGACGATCGCTGCAAACACTCGTCCGATGGAGCACGCCGCCGTCTCTTGTGTTTCCGCGGGGAACGCTGTTTACGGTCGTGTGCTTCAGTATCTGAATGTGGGTGGATTTCTTCAGCTGCTCCGGTGTCTGGATGAAAAGCCGCTGTCGGCACAACCCGTGGGTCAATGTCCATCCTGGCATCCACGCCTTCTTGCAAGGTCGGTCGGCGATTATCTTCAGGTGGGGGTGCCGTTGTAGAGGCCGGATCCTGTACTGTAGAAGCCATTATGTTCTCGCCGTCGGGGGCGGCTATCGGACTAATGTCGCCAGTATCGGTAAAGGTTGCTGCCCGTGTATCTTCGGCGTAATTGAGAGGAAGGGTCGTCACCGTAGAAGGAGTCATAGATTCACCTGTCGGGATTTGAGTAAGCCGTCGTCGGGGACAATCCGAACTGACGTGCCCTACTTGGCCACAACCAGTGCGTGGCTGACCGTCATACATAATGATCGCCCTACATCCGCCGATGACAGGATAGGACGGAACATGTTTGGTCAATTCAATTTTAATCTGTCGTACTCCGTTCTTAACGGGGTACGTTGTAAAGGTGGTCCATTTTTCTGCCATATGGCTGATGACTCCGCCGTAGGGCTGGAAAGCCGCGGTGACTACGTCCGGTGGTACTTCAAAAGGGAGTTCGAAGACGCGTATCGTACGTAGGCCAAGCCCCGCGTGATCGATAGAGACCGCCCCAATATGGCCATCAGAATGTTTGAATTTAAGACCGTTCGCATGTGCGCTCACGATTCAGTTGCACACCTCGTCATTTACTAGCTTGACGTAGACAAGACTGCTCGTGATAGAGAGATGGATACCAATTATGTCTCGCGGGTCAATGTTAACGTCGTCACGTAAGAAACGTTCCACTTGAAAAGCTCGGGGTCGTGCATGATCGGGTTGAAAACTGATCTTGATGGTGGTTTGTCTGTATGAATGTGCCATGGTGCGTCGGTAGTGATGGACTCCAAACTGGCGACAACGCAGTAGTAAACAACTACGAGCACTCGCGACCGCGCGGACGGGACGTAAACAAGACGTCCTCGCCGCTGCGCTGCGGAAAGCAGACCGACCATTGGGCCACACGGTCACTGACGACCAAGTATAACTTATATACGAGTCATCTCGAAACGGTCACACCCCAGAGGAATTGTGTTTTCATTCTACACAGACGCTGCCCCTTGCTGTTTCCCACCCTTTCGTCACATTCAACCTCTTACGAGACCGACCAAATATAGACTGGGAAACAAAACCTCACACTTTCTGCATTCGCAATCGAGGACAGGGCGTCTCTCGCCGCATTTGCTACGATGGCCATTTGCTACTTCTGCAGAAGCGGCGGCGACTCTGAGATATATGAAAAATACATCTACTGCCTCGTCCCACCTTATGCTGTACCGCTTTGACAAATGCTTTATCTGCGCCATTCGCCTTAGTCACATCTGAGAGTAATTCTTAATAAAAGGCCTGTTGCTAATTGTTCGTCATCCCAGATACTGTTTGCTATACGGCCACGACGCGCAACTGATTTCCAAAATTCGTCTGTCTCCTGTGAGAATCGAACTCATGACCCCCGGTTTACTAGACCAGTGCTCTGCAACTTTTTTTTTTTTGATGTGGTGAGAGTGATTTTGCCCCAGTGAGTAAAACGTGTACCTCTGGTGGGACTCGAACCCACAATCCCCAGTTTAGGAGACCGATGCCTTATCCATTTTCTTTAATGCGCATTTCCGGTACCGGGAATCGAACCCGGGCCTCCTTGGTGGGAGCCAGGTATCCTAGCCACTTTTTTTTCTTTTTATCTTTTTTTTTCCCCTCCTCTGAGGATTGAACTCACGACCCCTGGTTTACTACACCAGTGCTCTGCCACTTTTTTTTTTTAAATATACAATCATCTATATGAAGGAGATTATAACTGAAAATTATCGCGGCTCCATTGCCTTGTGGTAACAGAAAAACGACAAAGAAGTGAAAGGAAAAGGGAAAATCAATCCACTGAGCTAAAGATGTGCGGCCTAGCGGCACTTTTGCGTACTTCGTCCTTACGGTCGTCTGGATAATCAGTCTTCAGCTGACAACACTTCATATTACCGACTAATATTTGCAGCTATGGCTACCCATTACTGCTTGGCTACACATCTGACACGTAACCGCTGTGCTCTCCAACCAAATCCACTTGCATTTCAGAACATGTCTTTCAAACATGTCTACAAAATCACCTTCACCTTCAAATACAGTTTCCTTGCGACTGACGGGGACCTAGGCAAAGTTTAAAGATGCTATTTCCATTAAATCACGTTAATCAGAAAAACGGTAATTTACATCTGCAGCGGAACAAAATTCCGTTCCGTCCAGCGTGGGGCTCGAACCCACGACCCTGAGATTAAGAGTATCATGCTCTAGCGACTGAGCTAGCCAGGCTGCCTTTTTAAATTTTTTTTTAATTTTTTAATTTTTTTATTGTTTATTTTTTTTTTATGCATCTGAACGCTAGGCAGTCGGCGGCAAGGCGGGTAGGCGTCGCATCCTGAGGCCTGGCCACGATGTCACCGCCATACCCCGCACTCATTCGCATGGTTTTGTGATTTTATGTTATGGCTATTTGTGTATTATTCATTTTTGTATTAATTTTCGAAGTGGCATCATGTGCGCCAGTGTTTTTATACATCTAAACAGAATGTTAAAATAAATTTATGTATGGTCTTAGGATTACGCAGCACACTATGAAATCCAGCACAGCCGATACTCTAAGTTGGTCTTCGCGTACAAATAATTTTCCCAGTTTCCATGTCGTTTATTAGTATGGTGAATTCTGTTGCCAGATGGTTGATTGTGGATTCCTGCTTCTCAAAACCTTGAGCATGCTATGCGTTTGAAGATGCGCGCTGGTAACGTGGGGGCACCATAGAGCAGGGACATGCCAAACAACCATTTCCCGTATTATAAGTCCTCTTGATAGGAGTAATAGAAGCTGCAGAAAACTTCTGGTTCATACTAAATCTTTGTGCAGCTTTGATGAAAGATAATGCGAAATGAAAGTAAACAAATGAGGAGCCTCTTCTGGGTGTCGCACTGCGGAACCAAAAGTAAAGTGCTTTCATTGCAAAACGAAAAGGAACACCAAAATACAATTAAATGTTCGAGGCCGAGTGCACGATGCACTCTGTACCGTCTATTGACCCATGATGCAAATCACCCACATCTGACGGTGCGGAGCAGACCAATCCATGGAAACAATAACAATAATAACAAAGTAGTGAAAAAAAAGAAAAACTCCACCCAATGGATTTAGAAACTTAAATTCTTCCATCACTTAAAGCAATAGTGAGAAAATATTGGAACTGGTCTTTATACTGTCGCAATTTCTTAATCGCATAGTACTCTTCGATGAGGTACATCTGATAATCGTGTAGCGTTGCCGTTGTATGGACGAGCATGTAATAGACGAACTGGCCCATGAGCCAGACATAACTATTATTCTTAGATTGAGGATAAGGCTGCCAGTCCGGTCGGAGCGCGTCTTGAAGTTGAATGGAAGTATACGACGTCCTATTAATGACAGCGAGTTTCTTTCGTGTCCACTGCCATATCTGTGTTTGATCCCTGCAGTGGAAGAGATGCGGCAGGGTTTCCACTAGGTTACACTTGGCACAAAACGGGGTGGGCCGCAGTTTGATTTTGTGCAATTTCTCTCCAGTGGGAATCACCTCATTGACAGCGTCATACCAAACAGATCGAACTCTGGAACGAAGGAACGGATAACTAATGTTCTTCCATATATTTCTATAGTTTATGCCTAAATGTTTCTTCTCAATTGGGTTATCCAGCTGCCGTTTAGTAAGAGCACGATAGATCTCCGCCGTGTGGAACGGATGCGGGTTATCCTGAACATGGCTGAGCTCCACATAATATCGCCGGACATAGCTGAGCTCAGGATGAATGTGTCCCACATACGTTGGCGCAGACAACTCCTTTGGACGTAAGGTCTTGAAAAGCTGTTCCGTAAGGCTATTTTGGTTACTGTGTAGTATGCGGGAAGTACGAGTTAAAAAAGTAGCCACACATTGGGATTCTACGTCTTTGACGCCTAAGCCACCCCGGGAACGAAGTAACGAGGTAGCTTTAAAGGAAACTTTAAAGATGTTCCCTCTCCAGACATACCAGCAAGCAAGTGCTAAAAATTTTTCGCAATGGCTGTTGGGATTGGTAAAACATCGGCAGTATGATAGAGCTTACTGAAAACGTAACTATTAATAAACTGTGCCCTCTGCATCCGGTCTAAGGACCGCATGTTATGTTCTTTGAACACCGCACGTAAGATGGTAAGCTTGCGTTCCCAATTCGCGTTGAGCATTGCCTGGGGATTTGGTGATATAACCAGGCCTAAATGCCACAGATCTTCGGTTTTCTCCAACCAAGAAATATCGATGGAGTTTGGATTACGACCCAACAGCATGATTTTGGACTTTCGCTCATTAAGTCTGGCGCCACAAGCGACAGAGTACTGATGGACAATCCGACGAACTGACCCCAGCTCTTCGGTGGTAGTAATAATCACACTGATATCGGCGGCATAGGCGTGGCAGACCGTTTTGTTGTTTAACGTTTGCAACCCATGTAAAGTTATGTAAAACTTTTTAAGAAGTGGCTCTATAGCAATCGAGAATAAAGTCATGGAAAGGGGGCACCCTTGTCGTACTGCTTGTCGTATAGGCACAGGGGCGGTTAACTGGCCGTTAACCTTCACGCGTGAAGGTGTTCCGCAGATACATTTCTTAATAAGCTGTCGAAAACGCTGACTGAATCCCATTTTACTCATTGTGCGCAATAAAAATCCGTGATTAATTCTGTCAAACGCCTTATCGAAGTCGAGAAACAGTAACGCCAAACCAGTGTTGGTAATCCAAGTTAAATAAGCCAGGTCACGATATTCACACAGGGCATTTAACATAGATCGACCACTGACTGCACTCGTCTGATAAGGGCCAAGTACTTTGCCAAAAAGCACTTTAAGCCTGTTGCTTATAATCCTAGTCAAGGTCTTGAAATCGGAGTCAAGCAACGTAATCGGCCGACAATCATTTAACATAGTCGGATTTGATGTTTTAGGAACCAGGACAACCATTCCTTGCGTGAACTGCGGGGGGAAGGCAGCATGCGAGAGCAATTCATTGTACATTCGGGTCAATTCGTCGCCGATCACATCCCAATACCGTGAATAAAATTCGACCGGTAAGCCGTCTAAGCCGGCAGCTTTGTTCTTGGCAGCGCACGCAATAATGGACTTAACTTCAGAGTTGGTGACATTGGCCAAGAGATCAGCGTTATCATCCTGATCCACTGTGGAGGCGATGTCAGTTAAAAAATCATCCCCCGCCGATAGATCGGTATCTGACTCGGAATAATGTTGTCGAAAATAATTGAAGACATACGCCTTGATAGCACCCTGCTCATTGTACAGATGCCTCCCAGCATCCTTAAGATGTGCAATAAGTTTTTGTTTACCACGTTTCTTTTCCCGTATGATATGGAATAACGATGTGGACTCGTGGGAAACGTCATCAGAAGAGCGCGATCGTACCCGATTACCAACAAGTGCTTCACGAACTAAAGCTGTAAGTTTTGCTTTGATACGCTTGATTCGGATCAGGTTGTCGGACAATGCGGAGGGATCGCTGTACAGCTGGCGTAAACCGAGGAAATAAAATTCTAGAGACTGTTTCCTCCAATAAGCCCTGGTCCTGGCAAACTGGCAAAGACATTTCTGAATCCGCGGCTTAACAAAATCCGTCCACCAAAGAATGCGCTCCCTATACCGAGTTTGCCTCTGGAGGCAAACGTGGCAACGAGGCAACGCCTTAAGTCCGCTTCTTCTAGCAGCGAGACATTCAGCTGCCACGTGCCGCGTCCCAAAAATGTTTTCTGTCGCAAATGCCGTAACGTTATGTGGTATGTGGAGTGGTCACTAAAACTGAGCGGCCATAGTTCACAATCACGAATGGTATTTAAAAGATCTTGAGAAACATAAAACCTATCCAGACGGCTGGAAGAAGCAGCGCTCACATAGGTATATCCCATCGTGTGTGGTCGAAGGTGACACCAACTATCTTTTAAATGCAGTCCATCTGTTAACATTAGTAGCTCGGGACAAAAATTAAAATTCGGACGTTGATCTGCTTTGCGCAAAACGCAGTTAAAATCCCCACCCAGGATGATCTTCAGACGAACGTTTCTCAATAATGGCACAACTTCAGCCCTAAAAAAAATCACTTCTGTCCCGTCTGCCAGCGGACCCTGTCGGGGCGTACACGTTCGGGAGAAGCAAATCCTGTAATTGGGCGGCAATGCCGCGTCCCGTTTCTAAGATCGCTGTAGGTTGGTAAGCGATGCCAGCTTTGAATAAAATCGCAGTTCCCGTCTCAGTGCCTAGATTTAATATGGCATCATACCCAGGTATTTCTCCAACCTTGGGTGACACAACTTCTTGGAAGAAAACTATATCGATATCTGCTGCATGTAGATAGTCGGTCAAACATTTAAGTTTGACATCGGATGCGATCCGATTTAAATTAACTGTGGCAAGTGTGTAATCTTGCATGGTGGGGATAGGAAGGGTCCGTTTTATTCACTGTCGTCGGCCCAAGACTTTTCGGAAGGCGTATGCTGATGGCCAGTATCCATCAGCTCAGGACTCGGACGGTCGACATGCATGTCCATATCGGCCTCCCCCACGTGGCGCGCGACGGAACCCATTTCATCTGTGCTGCCGCGGTCACTGGCGTCTTTTCGGATCTGCTTTACGGTGCGCTGCAGTTTCTTTTCCAGAGTGCGTATCTCCTCCTCACTCTGCTTCCGTGCCGACCGCTTAGATTTCCCCGTTCTTTGGGGAGGTGCGTCGGCGTCAGGAACGGTTTTGGTATCCGTCAAGAGGCTGTGCGTAGAGCCTTCCTCAGATTGGTCACTGCCGGGTGGGAGGGGTGTGGGGGGCGCAACGTCAGGGGTGCCAGAAACGCGCGACCTGTCGCCACCATCCGACAACTGTTTCAGCTCAGCGAACATGGTTGGAGTAATGACGGGAGTCGGTCCTGCATGGTCGGCACGACGGCCGACAGTCGTGGAAACCTGCAGGTGTGCAGCGTGGCTGTCGGCATCGGTGACATCACTACGAACGGGACATTGGGGGGTTGTCGCAGAGTTGTTGACAATAACTGCGCCGGCGTCTGGGGTCACCGCAGCCGGTTGGTGGAGCGTCGGGTGTGTCACAGGCGACTCCATCAGAGTCTGGGCGTAAGACAACCGATTGTCATCTTGCCCATCGAGAGCCGTAAGACTATGTTGCATTCTTCGTCGACCCGCCCGGACACGGGGACAAGCAGATTTTAAATGGTCGGTAGAACCACAAATTACGCAAGTTCTCGGTTGTCCTTCGTACATCACCACCGCTCGAAAACCCTGCACCAAAATGTTGGACGGGATGTGCTTCGTCAAATCAATTTTCGCATTCCTAAAGCCATTATCTACATTGAAATGTCTGTTACCCCTCCACTGCTCGGCATGAATTTGCAGGACATTACTGTAGGGAGACAAAGCTTGCCGAATTCTATCGAAGCTAACTTCGAAAGGCAGATTAAATATCCGGACGGTTCGTAGCCCTAGGCTAGCATGACTAACAGACACTTTGCATATTTCGCCTTTAGAATTCACAAAATCCGCTGTGCCCTCCGTGAGGGTCATAATACGAACGCAAGGATCGTCACTAACAAATTTTACATACACAGCGTTCGCAAGAAAATCATATGAAAAGCCAAGAACTTTATCTCGCAGTCCTAAACGATCGTAAAACCAGTCAACGAGTTCGTGAACCTGAGGTCAAGCATATCCATACGGAAATCCAAATCGTAGGGTGTAACGTCTCAACTCATCTTCCATCACTTTCCTGAAGTACTACTTACAGTACCAACAGCTGCGGGCGACGCCAAGCTCAGGCGAAGCGACCACTACCGCACGTCTGCTCACGGCCGCGGCCGCGGCGGAACTATCTGCCTAGGTGAATATGTGCCGGGTAGCACGTCACACAGTACTCGTTTGGGTTGGGTGGTCCCATACAGAATCTCTCCATGCTGCCTAATGTTTTCCTAACGTCAAACTCGTCACGTACTTCACTTTTATTTCATAATCATTTCTGAGAGGTAAACGAATTGCATGAAAACCTGCAGAGCTGGTGCCGTCAAAATTAACACACATACTTGATGTGACTCATAAGCCGAACGAGTTACTTTCCGACGTTGTCTTAGATGTGCAAGTGCCAGTCAAAACTCGCGGCGACGGCACTCTGCTGACCATTTCGCTAGTTAACACCGGTCTTGTTGCGTGTGTTTCAAGCTGAAGAACATATCCAAGCAGGAAATGGTCAACAGCAACATTCAGACGGTTTCGTACTGCTCAATTGCTTCACTAAAACAGTATATTTCTTTTTCAGAACTGGAAAAAACGACCGTGACAGGATTCGAACCTCCAATCTTCGGATCCGAAGTCCGCCGCCTTATCCATTAGGCCACACGGTCACTGACGACCAAGTATAACTTATATACGACTCATCTCGAAACGCTCACACCCCTGAGGAATTGTGTTTTCGTTCTACAGAGCCGCTGCCCCTTGCTCTTTCCCACCCATTCGTTACATTCAACCTCTTACGAGACCGACCAAATATAGACTGGGAAACAAGACCACACACTTTGTGCATTCGGAATCGAAGGCGGGGCGTCCCTCGCCGCATTTGCTACGATGGCCATTTGCCACTTCTGCAGAAGCGGCGGCGGCGGCGACGACGACGACGACGACGACGACGACTGCGAGTGGCTCTGAGATATGTCAGAAATACATCTATAAAATGTAATTCAGACTGCCTCGTCCCACCTTATGCTGTACCGCTTTGGCAAATGCTCTATCTGCGCTATTCGCCTTAATCACATCTGAGAGTAATTCTTAATAAAACGCCTGTCGCTAATTGTTCGTCATCACAGATACTGTTTGCTATACGGCCACGACACACAACTGATTTCCAAAATTCGTCTGCCTCCTGTGAGGATCGAACTCACGACCCCTGGTTTACTAGACCAGCGCTCCGACACTTTTTTTTCTTTTTTTTTTTTTTTTTTTTGCAGTCGGTGTTTACTATGTCCCTCTTGTTGCAAGCACTAGACAATCAGAACAGCTACAGGGCGGAGTAATTCACATCCTCAGCGGTAATTGCATTGTCACAAAGGCAGAGCAATTCCATAGGTGTCAGCTTCATAAAGATCGCATGCCGAAACCCGGGTTCGAACTAGGGACCTTTAGATCTTCAGTCTAACGCTCTCCCAACTGAGCTTTTTTTTTTATCAACAACTAAAACACTCTTCTTTGCTTGTCTCTGTTTGCTTCTGGAGAAGTATAGAAAAAAAATAGCTCCGTTGCTAACACAAGAATTGTCCTCATTTTCCGGCGTACTGGAGTGGAGTCTGCGAGTGGCGAGGGTGGGAACCAGGACGCGTGACAGAAGCAGTGGGGCCTCTTCGCGGCACCACTGGTGTCCCGCGGCCCGGGCCCACCCACTTACACTCACATGTCTCACCCTATACCCATTCTATTAAATGTTATTTTAAGCATATTGACGAAAATTTTGCCATGATTAGGATATCCGCAGGTTTTTGCGAATTCGATGTCCATAAACACCTTGAATTCTAAGTGATCGTCACCACCAAGTTTATTAAAAACATAGCTGGAATAGGTGCCCAGCAACCACATAACTACATTATTTTTCGACGGCGGATAAAATCGCACGTCGGGTCGAGACAACATAGTTGAAGATATGTTGGTGGTTGTGGTCCTCGTAATAGTGGCTAGTTTTTCTCTCAGCCAACCCCAATTTCGTGCACGTTCTCCGCAGGTATAACGGTGCATAACGGTATCCACCAGTTGACGGCTATGGCACAGAGTTGTATCACTGAGTCCGATTTTATGTAGCCTCTCACTTGTACTAATCACTTCATTGATTGCTTTGTACCATGCAGTTCGAGCGGCTGAAGTAAGGACCCTGGAACTGACATTACGCCACTGCACTTCGTAACAACTGGATTTGGTCCTTCATGTTGTCGCCAGTATGCCAATATTGCTGTAGCTGCTAAATGTCGAGAATTTAAGCTCTTGACTGATGTAGCTGCATGCAAGGAAATAGTCGCGAATGTATTTGAGCTTGTAACTGATGGTCTGAAAGTTCAGCGGGGGGTCCAGACTTTGCGGCCTGACGGCATAGAATAATTGCGCCGTAATGCCCGAAGGGCAGTTGGTAAGGATAGAGACCGTCCTTGTGACATAGAGAGCCGCTGCCTTTTTCTTGATGTCGACTAAGCCCATCCCTCCGTTCAGGGGGTGGAGTGTAGCAGTTTTGGCAGATACACGAAAAATTTCCACGCGCTAAATAAAATTTGTTATCTTCGACATAATATTTCTAGCAATGACAGCAGGGAGCGGCAGAAGCTGCGCCATGTAGTACGCTTTTGATAAGATACAGGCGTTGATAAGTTGAATGCGATCAAATTGGTTGAGGCTGCGATGGTAATTATCAATTAGGGCTCCATTTATTTTACGTGCTACATCTCGCCAGTTAGCCGCTATCATCTGTAGAGAGGACGCCGTCAACATGATCCCCAGAGCCTTGTGTTCTCTGACTTGTTTAGCATAATCAACACGCAAATGCTGGAGGCCACAGAGGTTCAGAAATTTGCTTTTGTGTTCATTTAACTGCACCCCTGACACCAGACAGTATTTCCGAAGTTCAGCCTCTAATACGGTGACATCATCGACATCGCGAATCACCACACCACACCGTCGGCATAAGCTCCGATTACACTTCAAGGAAAAGTACAAAAAGCAACATAGACAGAGGGATCCCTTGTGGAACCCCTCGGTTGATTGGTATTAGTCGCGTCAGTTGTGAGTTGACAGAAAGTTTTGCAGTGATTCCCATGGCCGCGTTTTTAATCGTGTCAATCGTGTTCCGAGAGTAGCCCAATCTTTGCATAGTCTCGAGAAGGTAAGCATGATTTACGAGATCAAAAGCTTTAAAAAAATCAAGAAAGATCAGTCCACATTTCATGTTACTAGCGTTCGTTAACGCAATGACGTCGCGGTAAAAAGCAGCCGTTTGCAGAATTGTTCTCCTGAAGGCGCATGTCTGCTGTTGGCCAATGATTTTAGCAGTGAGTGGCGTGAGTCTCATGTTAATTGCGCGAGCCACGATCTTATAATCCGAGTTTAACTACGATATTGGCCGGAAATTGGTGATAGTTTTAGTACCTCTGTTTTTAGGGAGAAGCACAATTTTACATTCCTTAAAGAATGGTGAGACAGACGTTCCTTGCAAGACTTCGTTCACGACGTGAGTGATTTTGTCCCCGATGATGTGCCAATATTACTTGTAAAATTCAATTGGTAAGCCATCAGGGTCCGGCGATTTCCCAATCGGCGAACTGCAGACAACCCCCAAAACATCTTTATTACTGAAGGCCAACGAGATAGAGTCATTTTCTTCCCTAGTTACGGTAGATGAAATGGCACTAAACAGTCCATCATAGCAGTCATCGTGTAGAGTCACTGACGCGTAGGTGTTGACAAAATAGTTGTGCAGTGCTGTGACAATCTCTCGTTGTGTGTCAACCGTTGTTCCATCCTCGAGTTTCAGGGCGTCAATAAAAGTCCGCCTCCTGTTCCTTGTATGTTTGACGAGGTGGTACAGATCCGCTGCTTCATCATCTCTGACCGACGTCACTTTAGATTTTATCTTAAGGCCGTCCAGTTGCATCCTCTTCAGATTGATTAATTTTGCCTTTATTTTCCGAATGTCGTCAATTCTGGTGGCCGTCGCGTCTGCACGATCGTACAGGTCCCGTAAGATTATGTAATAAAATTCCATCGTCTTTTTGATTTCCGCCGCCCTTTCAATTCCGAATGACATGATAACTTTTCGCAGTTTCGGCTTTGCCTGCAGAGTCCACCACTCTATAGTGCTGCGAAACTTGTGAGTACCGCGCAAGCACTGCTCCCAAGCACGACGCACCCCCTCCTCCAGCTCAACATCCGATAACAAAGACACATTCAGGTTCCATTGATTTTTATACCATCGCGTGGGTTGGGGAAGTAATTTCAAGCACTCGATGACACCACTGTGATAGGAGAAACTGGAGAGGATTGTCTCTACTTTTAATAAATCATTCTCGATAACATCGGAAACATAAATCCGGTCGATTCTGCTACAGGAATTTGCGACGATGTGAGTGAAGCGTACCAATGTCGGGTACCTAATTTCCCACGCATCTTTAAGTTTGAGGTCGGTCACGAGGCGCTTTAATTCAGACGAATAATTAAAATTTGGGGACTGATCTTTCCTGGATAAGACACAATTAAAATCACCACCAATGATAATGTGTCGGGGATTTTTCCGAAAGAAATAGAGTATACGTTCCTGAAAAAAAGTAGCTCGTTCCGCTCTATAGGTATTACCAGAAGGTGCGTACAAGTTGATGATGGTGACGCCGAAAACGGTTATCCCGATCCTTCTACCCGATTCCAATTTGTCGATCTCAGTAACTGGAATCCCTTCTCTAATTAAGACTGCGGTGCCCACGGTCGTTTCCAGGGGAAAATTTGCAATGCCGACAAACCCAGGAAAAGTAAATTGTGGCATCGACACCTCCTGCAAAAGTGGTATATCAGAACCGGGCTCATATAGATATTGTTTTAATGCATGCAGTTTCACTTCTGATCTGATTTTATTAATATAGAGGGTCTTGATCGTATAGGCCTGTGACATAATAACAGGACGTCTGAGAGAAGGAGGGATCAACTGCCGTTAATTGCCTACATCTCCATGCCATTCCATGTGAGTAGCGGCCGCCAAATTCCTGTCTGGAACGTCACTGAGTTGATCTCTTGCATCTTTGTTTTTACTCTTTTTCCGGACAGCATTAACATTGGGTGGTACTCGGATCCTGTGACGGACACTCTGCAGCACCGCTGCAGTCGGAGGTGTGGGAGGGTCTTGGGTGATGTCAATCGTCTCTCCCGACACATCTTGCGCCGGGAGCGCATGCGCCGAAACCGCTGGCGAGCGATCAGCTGAGCCACCACTTTCACTATCAGCTTGTTTGGCAACACTCGCTGCCCGAAGCTGTTTGTTGTCACTGACAGTCCCAGGCTCCTGTCTGTATACCGTCGCGGAGTTGCTGACATTCATGTTGTTCTGAGCCTAGGGTCGGAGCAGTTGCCACGTGTTGTGTACCGTCCGCTTTCGGAGACATTGTTTGTATACCATCACGGCGACAGCGATGTGAGTACTTCCAGTAGATACGTGAGCCACATCTACTTGTTGACTTTCCTGAGTGTGCTGTTGCGGAAGTTCTGAGACATGAGCCTGTGGTAACTGAACGGCGTCGACGGAAGGATCGACGCTTGAAATTGCGGTAGAAGAATCGTCCACAATCGCTGCACCGGTTATAACTTTAGCATCCGAAGCGATCCCCCGTACGACCGATTCCGCGGTCTCGTGCGCACTGAAGGTTTTATCATCAGAGTCACGGCTGTCACGAGTTCAACGCCTCTTATTAGTCGTGGCATCGACCTTCGCGGGTGGCTTAGCACCATTGTCTCTCCTAACCAGAGCTGGAAACTCTTCAGGGCGAAATTCTTTTAGCTCTTCCGAAGGTACGGCAGAACTAGGGACCTCACCCTCTATGATAGGGTTATCCGAAACTACATCAGCCAACGTAAGACTTTTACGCTTCTGTAGCGAATTTTTTAGCACAAACATTCGCCTGGGACAGTCATGACGCAGGTGACCACTCTCATTACACATATGGCATGTGGGAGTTTGGCCACTGTAAGTAACATGAGCCCTATAGTCACAAACGGTAACATGCGAGGGTATATTCTGCTTTATATGCATTTCTACTGATCGGACGCCACTGTAACATTGTAACCTGTGCTGGTTTGACCACCGTTCGTTACGAATCTGCTTGATATCCCCGAATTTGGACAGAAATTCCTTCAGATAACAATTTTCTACTTCAGGGGGTAGGTTAAAGATAAGCACATTGGTATACTCCACATCGGCATTGGAAATAAGCACAGTACTTACAGACTCGTCCCGGTGTCGAAAAACAGCTCTCCCTCCGTGTTTCGTCAGAATCTTTTCCAGTAATACAGGATTCAGCAATTTTACAAAGAAGCAATATTGCTCGGTATCATAATACGCCGTGTGCACTTGATCAGAGGTAATTCCAATGACATCCACAACCCAATCTGGTATTTCCAAGGAACTAGGCTGCACAGAACGGGTAGATTTGTCAAATTCAAATCGGAGTGTACACTTTCTCGGAAATAACCTGGACATTGCAAAACGATAACTAGCGAAGGAACCGCTAGAAGAACACAAGAATGAAAATCAAACTCAAGAACAATATACACTAAATAAAAACACTTCACGATAAAGAGAAAACTTAAGCTGTTATCACGACTTGTAAACACGTGGCGGAGTGGAGTACTTTACACGTCCGATCAGCACGCTGTCACAGGCGCGACTTCCACTGAGCTAAAGAGGCGCGGCCTAGCGGTTCTTTTGTGTACTTCGTCCTTACGGTCGTGTCGATCATCAGTCTTCAGCTGACAACACTTCATATCACCGACTAATATTTGCAGCTTTGGCGAACCATTACTGCTTGGCTACACATCTGACACGTAACCGATGTACTCTCTAACCAACACCACTTGCATTTCAGAAAATGTCTTTCTCACATGTCTACAAAATCACCTTCACCTTCAAATACAGTTTCCTTGCGACTGACGGAGACCTAGGCAAAGTTTAAAGTTGCTATTTCCATTACATCACGTTCATCAGAAAAACGGTTATTTACATCTGCAGCGGAACAAAATTCCGTTTCGCCCAGCGTGGGGCTCGAACCCACGACACTGAGATTAAGAGTCTCATGCTCTACCGCCTGAGCTAGCCGGGCTGCCTCGGTGAATACTTGCCGGGTAGCACGTCACACAGTACTCGTTTGGGTTGGGTGGTCCCATACAGAATCTCTCCATGCTGCCTAATGTTTTCCTAACGTCACACTCGTCACGTACTTCACTTTTATTTCATAATCATTTCTGAGAGGTAAAGGAATTGAATGAAAACCTGCAGAGCTAGTGGCGTCAAAATTAACACACATACTTGATGTGGCTCATAAGCCGAACGAGTTACTTTCCGACGTTGTCTTAGATGTACAAGTGCCAGTCAAAACTCGCGGCGACGGAACTCTGCCGACCATTTCATTAGTTAACACCGGTCTTGTTGTGTGTGTTTCAACCTCAAGAGCATCTCCAAGCAGGAAATGGTCAACAGCAACATTCAGACGGTTTTTGTACAGCACAATTGCTACTCTAAAACGGTATGTTTCTTTTTCAGAACTGGAAAAACACAAGCGTGACAGCATTCGAACCTGTAATCTTTGGATCCGAAGACCTCCACCTTATCCATTTTTATTATTATTATTATTTTTTTTCTGCTTACGAGATGAAGCTTGAAAATCTTGCCAATCGAGTCCTTCAGTATGGTTGTAACTTGGGAGTCGGTCAACATGATATATTATTCGCCTTATAGATGGTCCGCCTTTCTGCAGTGAATATCTGCTGAACGTTCTGTAACATGGAATTCAATCAGTTATCCTGTTAGTCTCTTTATTTTACGTCACAGTTTTGAGCAGGTAGTTGGCGAAGTGATCCTTGTAGTTTTGTGTTTTCATTAGCAGATGGTGCTGAGTTGTTAGATAGACCCAGACGTCTTCTTTACTCTTTTCTTCTTTTGTAAATAAGTAGTGTACTGTAGCGGCTTTTAACCAGTTTAGTGCGTTCCTTCTCGTCCGTGGGTACGGAGTATCATCCGGCGTTAGAAAGGCAGCAGGCGTTATATATCTGGGAGATGTTCTGCTGATGGGCGCCAACTTGTTCGTGATATATGCCCATATATCTTTTACTTTCTCGCACACAAATCTGTGTTCATCAGTATCTATTAAATTACACGTGATGCATAAAGGTGATTCTGCGAGGTGTATGTTATGTAGTTTGGAGTTAGTGGCCAATTTTCTGTTAACTGCGAAATACCAAGTGGCTTGCATTGCTGACAGCTAGTGTGGACAATGGATGTTCTCCCAGATTACCTTCCAGTCTTAAAAATTGTATTTGTCTTCGACGTTATTTGGCTTCTTATCTTTCATGAGTTCCTGGTACACGCGTTTCACTGCCGTCATTGCTTGTACGGGGATCCTTGTCTGTGCATAACTGTACTCCAATAAAAACCGTTTTAAATGATAAAGTCCGTTTGGAATATGTTGCACCGTGATGGGTGGACTGAGGTTTGCCGGAGCTATCTCAGTAAGCAGGTGAGCAGCGAGACTATCAGCTGAGTGTTTCCATTGGTGGAAAGTTTTTGATATGTATAAAGCTTTGCGCCTTCTTTCCAACATCGACAAGCTTTAAGCCACCATTTTTTGTGGCCAGCGTTAAGGTGTCAAACTGAACTTTAAAAATGTGACGATGGCTGACAAACTGTCCTAATGCTGACATAATTCGTTTTGCAGTGAGTCCAGACATTGGCAAAATTTGAGCGATATAATTGAGTTTTGAGGTGAGATATACATTTGCGACCGTGACTTTCTGAATTTCATTTAGTTTTCGTACACTGTGTTCCCGTATGCCGGCACGAATAGTCTGTAGAAGCTTTCTATAGTTGGTTGCAATTGTGTGCCGGATATTACGCTGAAAATCAATTCCAAGACACTTGAAGATCTTCAGCTGACGTAGTTGCCTGTGAGGGCGCCATCCTAGGCCGCTGCCAATATTGAATATTCCAGACTTTGTCCAGTTTAGTTGTGCACCGGACGCTTGCTCATATTGCCTGACTGTCTGTAGTGCGGTTTCCACTTCAGTTCTATTTATGATAAGGAAACCGACATCGTCTGCATACGCCTTGCACACAACTCGGGATCCATGTATGACGATGCCCTGTAAACTTTTCGTCAGGGTAGCTAACAAAGGCTCAATGGCAATCGCAAAAAGCGCCATGGACATTGGGCAGCCCTGCCTGACGGAACTGACTATCTCTATTGCTCGGGTAGGCTGGCCATTGATGATGATTCTGGATGAATTAGGCGCTACTATCTGTTGTATAATGGCAACGAACCCAGGTGGAAAACCCATCGCAGACATGGTACGAAAGAGATATTGGTGGTTTACCCTGTCAAAGGCTTTGTCGAAATCTAAGGACATGATGGCACATTTCAGTTTACAGACATCCGCAATAAAGATTAAATCACGGTAGTCGCATCAAGTCTGTTGAATTTTCCGATCCTTGCCCACGCTGGTCTGGTAAGGGCCAATGATGCTGGTCATCGTGGATTTAAGCCTTTGGGCCAATAGTCCCGCAAAGATTTTGTAGTCGCTGTTGATCAGCGTTATCGGTCTTAGATTTTTTACGTTGGCACCGCCTGAGTTTTTTTTTAATTAGAACGATTGCGCCTTCACAGAAGCTGGTGGGGATCACGTCGTTGTGGTCTAGAAGTTCGTTACACGTGCAAGTGATCTTCGCCTTTATGGTGTTCCAGAATTTTTGATAGAATTCGGCGGGAATTCCGTCAGGTCCGGGGGATTTATTCTTAGCACTTTCCCAGATGACATATTCCACGTCTTCTTCGGTTGCCACGGCTAATAGCTGTTCCGCGTTCGCGAGACTGACTCTGTTGTGCAAATTATTCAAAAGATCGTCCCGCACTTGCACGTTAACTTCTATTTTTGACATCAAGGTGGTGAAGTAGTTTAGCACCGCCGCCTTAATCTCTTTGTGCGTAGTCAGCGTTGCGCCATTCTCAGCAGTTAACTCCGTCAGAATTTTACGGGATCCTTTCCTACTTTCTTGGATCATATGGTAGACTGAGGTGAGTTCTTGGTGTGCAGTAGTCTGGACCCGCGACCTGACTTTGTAGCCTTCTAGCTGCGTCCTCCTTAGGGTTAGGATTTTGGCCTGGATTTTCTTAATTCGTTTACATTGCTCGACGGCCGAAGTGCCGAGCGCATACAGTTCCCGCAGACAATGAAAATAGAAATGGATCGTCCTGTGAAGCCAAAAGCTCTTTTCCCGTGCGTAGTTCATGAAACACCACCTAATTTTAGGTTTGGCGCACCTGAGCCACCAATCAATGGCTGTATTGTAAGAGGCAAATCTTTGTTCACATTCTCGCCAGGTTTGGAGCAAGGCTTCTTGACACGCCGAGTCTTGAAGATGTGAAATATTTAATTTCCACAGGCCCCTGTATCGATACGTTCGTTGTCGGTCTAGAGTGATAGTACAGATGTACAGATGTATGATCTGAGAACGCCACTGGCCATACTTCTGACCGCAGAATGTTATTCCTCAAATTAGGTGTGACATAAATTCGATCGAGACAGCTTGCCGAATGGGTCGTAATATGGGTAAACCCAGGTGCAGCCCCATTCTTGAGCTCCCAAGAGTCAATTAAGCGTAAGTCTCGTACAATTCGTTCCAGTTCAAGTGATCTGTTAAGATTGGGAGTCTGGTCCTTTGCACTGATGACACAGTTAAAGTCACCTCCGAAGATAACATTGTTGTGGCGAACACCAAAGAGAGGAACTATTTCTCCTTTAAAAAAATCTGCTCTTTGACGTCTATTACTGGAACCGGATGGGGCATATACATTAATTAGTCTGTTGTTATAAAAAGTGCCCGCAATGCCCCTACTGTTCGGCAATTCTGTGACGTCAATGATAATAATACCTTCCTTGGCAATAAAAGCTGTACCTAGTTCACAACCGGCTCCAGGATTAGTAAGCACATTATAACCTGGTATGCAATCAAGTCCGACCTCTGTTACTTCTGGGACAAATAAAATGTCTACATCAGCTGCATATAAAAAGTCCTTTAAGTGTTGTAATTTACAAGCGCTACGTATCTTATTAATATTTAGAGTAACAAGTCGATAGGCCTGTGGCGGAATTGTCGGTGACTAAACAGAAGCAATGTCTAAAATCCGTCCAATATCAATCATAAATAGCGCTGGAAAAGCAAACCACGTCGAAAATGCATTGTGGAAGCAATTTAAAAACATCTATGGACAGTCACTGTAAAGGCAGAGTTAAAAATATTCTCCGTTTGAAAATGGATCAGTCGCGAGTTCTTTTTGCACAGTAGTTTCTGTCGAGGCGTTACCTTTCTCATTAACATCGTCGTCCTTGGGGACCGAAGTTATGGCTGTCACCGTTTCTGAAGTATCCATACTGTCTACTTCGACATTGGATTCTGTATCGTCTGCCCAACTAGTTGGCTGTGGGCGTGTCGAGGTGGTTATTGACGCTTCAACAGGATAGAGGTCGATCATGTTGCCGGTGGAGACGCAGCCGTTTGCAACGCTGATGCCCGTTCTTCTGTGACTACGATAGACGTCGATATTTCTACTGGTTTAGGTTGACTCTGATCAGGCGTTTCAGCAGTCTCTATTCGTCTCACAGTCGCAGGCAGTTCAGTGGTTTCACTAACTTCTGGGACCGTGGGTGTAGCCGAAAGCCCACGCGCCACGGCCACATACGTTACAGGCAGTGTTGTCATTGAGGGGGGCGTTGCAGCCCCGCCGATAGGCAGCTGCGCCACTCGCCTCTGCATGAATTCGGCTCGCACGTGACCTGTCGAGTTGCATGCTGCACATGTTCGAGGCTGGTCATCGTACATTACTATCGCACGATACCCGCAAACGTGAACATAAGACGGGATGTGCTTCTGCAGCTCGATTCTTAATTGCCGCACCCCGTTAAGAACTGGGAATTTATGTGCACTAGACCAGCGTTCCCCAATATTGCTTATGATTTTACCGTAAGGACAAAGCACTGCGTTCATCTGTTCACTGGTTATTTCAAATGGAAGTTCAAAAATTCGAACAGTCCGTATTCCTAGGCCGGCATGCGAAACAACAACTTCTCCCACATTTCCATCGCTATGTTTAAACGTTAGGATACCACCACAAGATGCAACAATTTTCTCGCACATGTCGGATCTCGCTAATTTAACGAAAACGGTGCTACTGACAATCGAAAGATGTCCTGGCGACTGACAGAGACGTAGGCAAAGTTTAAAGTTGCTATTTCCATTACATCACGTTAATCAGAAAAACGGTAATTTACATCTGCAGCGGAACAAAATTCCGCTCCGCCCAGCGTGGGGCTCGACCCAACGACCCTGGTATTAAGAGTCTCATGCTGTACCGACTGAGCTAGCCGGCTGCCTCGGTGTATACCTGCTGGGTAGCACGTCACATAGTACTCGTTTGGGTGGTCCCATACAGAATCTCTCCATCCTGCCTAATGTTTTCCTAACGTCACACTCGTCAAGTACTTCACTTTTACTTCATAATCATTTCTGAGAGGTAAAGGAATTGCATGACAGCCTGCAGAGCTAGTGGCGTCAAAATTAACACACATACTTGATGTGACTCAAAAGCCGAACGACTTACTTTCCGACGTTGTTTTAGATGTGCAAGTGCCAGTGAAAACTCGCGGTGACGGCACTCTGCCGACCATTTCACTAGTTAACACCGGTCTTGTTGTGTGTGTTTCAAGCTCAAGAGCATCTCCAAGCAGAAAATGGTCAAAGCAACATTCAGACGGTTACGTACTGCTCAGTTGCTACACTAAAACGGTATGTTTCTTTTTCAGAACTGGAAAAACACGAGCGTGACAGCATTCGAACCTGTAATCTTCAGATCCGAAGTCCGACGCCGTATCCATTAGGCCACACGGTCACTGACGACCAAGTATAACTTGTATACGACTCATCTCGAAACGCTCACACCCCTGATGATTTGTGTTTTCGTTCTACACAGCCGCTGCCCCTTGCTCTTTCCCACCCATTCGTTACATTCAACCTCTTACGAGACCGACCAAATATAGACTGGGAAACAAGACCACACACTTTGTGCATTCGGAATCGAAGGCAGGGCGTCCCTAGCCGCATTTGCTACGATGGCCATTTGCCACTTCTGCAGAAGCGGCGGCGGCGACGACGACGACGACGACGACCGCGAGAGGCTCTGACATATGTGAGAAATACATCTATAAAATGTAATTCAGACTCCCTCGTCTTACCTTATGCTGCACCGCTTTCGCAAATGCTTTATCTGCGCCTTTCGCCTTAATCACATGTGAGAGTAATTCTTAATAAAACGCCTGTCGCTAATTGTTCGTCATCACAGATACTGTTTGCTATACGGCTACGACGCGCAACTGATTTCCAAAATTCGTCTTCCTCCTGTGAGGATGGAACCCACGACCCCTGGTTTACTAGACCAGTGCTCTACCACTGAGCTAAAGAGGCGCGGCCTAGCGATACCCTTGCTTACTTCGTCCTTATGGTCGTCTGCATCATCAGACTTCAGCTGACAACACTTCATATTACCGGCTAATATTTGCAGCTATGGCGACCCATTACTGCTTGGCTACACATCTGACACGTAACCGATGTGCTCTCCAAACAACAACACTTGTTTTTCTTGTTCGCCCTAAAGGTCAACGTAAACTTCAGTCCAGGTGTAGAGGAGAATTTTACATAAAGGCGGCAAAACCAGCTACAGTATAAAAGAAATCGGCTCACACAGGCGACCTTAGCCAACACCCTCCCTTTCAAATGTCAGGCTAAGCATATCTGCAAAATCATTACGGAGTCCTGGCAAGCGCAATCGGTTCCAGTAAGCAGTAAGGATGTACTGCCGAAATGTTAGGTGTTCATCCTCTTCATGACAACTATTGACAAAATGTACGAAGTGTCCAAGCAACCACATAACGGTATTGAGCTTCGTTCGCGGATAAAAGGAAGAATCGGGCCGTACGATGATGTCAATGGTATAAGCGGTTTCAGCAGTCCTAGTGACAAAAGCCAGTTGTTTCCTGAGCCAAAGCCAATTAGCAAGGTGCCCACTGCAGGTGAATCGATGCTCAAGTGTGTCCAGGAGACCACACCGAGTGCAGTTGTCCGTGTCGGAAAGACCAATACGGTGCAGTCGTACGTTGGTGGGGACCAAACCATTAACTACCCTATACTACGTGGACGCCACAGCCATAGAGTGGATCGGCAGACTAACATTGTTCCAGAAGTTCCTCCAGGACACTGATGGAGACGCCAGTTCGATTGGATTGGGACCAGCCAGCCCCTCCCAACGGGCAATCAAGCTCTTGGTCATTGGCACCGGTCGTCGCAAGAAGACGTCACCGAGGTAACTAACCGCAATATAAAATTCCCGGACGTGTTTCAACTTAAAATTGAGGCGACCGACGTCGACAGGTGGAGCAAGGCTCTTCGGAAGCAGAACAGTAAAAAGTCTGGATGTAATTGCAGTCACTTCTTGCGTAACAATTAGAGACGTACGGCGGACGTACAAGGCAGATGCCTTGCGAGTAATGTCAGTGAGGCCCAAGCCTCCGGAGATACGCGGTTTCGTCATAACCTCGTAACGCAACTTCAATAGATGACCCTTCCATATAAACCTGCTAGATAATTGGCGCAACCTTTACGCCACCATAATGGGAAGTGGGAACAGCTGAGCAACATAATAGGCTTTACATAACACGTACGTGTCTAAAATTCTGACTTTTTGCAAAATGGTAGCAGAGCGCTGCTCATGGACCATCAGAGCCCCCTGTATCTTCTCAGTGACAGATTTCAAATTAAGAGCCGCCATTTTTATAGGACACCGATCAATGGTAATCCCCAATGACGTATGGCGATCGACAAAAGTGGCCCAAGGGACACCAGCATCGCGAAAACCTCGAATATCAAGGAACTTACATTTACCCTGATTGAGACGCGCTCCAGAGACACAACAGTATGCATCAACTGCCCCTTTCAACAATGTGATATCATCACGTTGACGGAGGAGAACAACGACATCGTCCGCATACGCCTTAACAGTGAGCTTCCCACCAGAGAGGGTCATACCCTGAAGCTTGAAAGCAAGAGTCGGAAGAATAGAGACATAGAGAGCGGACTACCCTGAGGTACCCCTCACGGATAGCAATGGGCGGCGTCAGCTGCCCATTGACTGACACCCGAGCAGTTATTCCCTTCTACAAATTGCCAAGAACACCACATGATGAAGCGTTAAAACCTATTGTATCTAAAACACGATCTAAAAACACATGACTGACGTGATCAAAAGCCTTATAAAAATCGAGGAAAGCAAAGGCACAATGAACATTTGTAACCGCCGCAACCGAGACAACATCCCGATATTCGGCTACTGGGGTCAGAATAGATCTACCAGGGAATCAACATTGATGTGCACCAATCACACCCCGAAGCAGAGAAGACAATCGACTATTGAACGCTCTAGCAGCTGTCTTGTAATCAAAGTTCAGCAATGTGAGCGGACGAAGATTGGCAGCAGATAAACGACCAGTGGACTTCGGAATTAAAACAATTTTCCCTACTTTAAAATCGGCTGGCACATCCATCCCCCTGACAATCTCATTTAAAATCTGCGTGAGAGTGCCACCCAAAAGAGGCCAAAAACGGAGATAAAATTCTTTAGGCAGGCCGTCTGGACCCGGCGATTTACCGGACGGAGAGCGAGCAATAAAATCAAAAACATCATCTACCTGGAACTCCCGGAGAAAGTCGCCGTTCGCGTCAGGCGTGATCGTCGCAGGAAGATCCTCAAGGACATCATCAGAAAGTGACGCACCAGAATCATCGGCAGAATAGAGACTAGCGTAATACTGATGAAGAGCACGAGTCATTTCCTCCTGTGCAATAAGCTGTTGTCCATCATCCACCATAAGAGAAGAGATGAAGGAGCGACGACGTCGAGACTGATGCCGCAGCAGGTGGTACAAGGAAGTCAGTTCACCTTCAACAAGAGAGTGAGGTTTCGACTTTACTCGCAGACCATCCAACTGTCGTCGTTTGAGGGTCAAGAGCTTTGCTTTAATACGACGAACATCATGGATCCGCAGAGGAGAAGGACCCGCCGCGTCATACAGTTCACGCAGGACAGAGTAGTAAAATTCATACGTGTTCTTAAAAGCACGCGCCCTTGCGGCACAGTAAAAAATCAAAGACTGACGAATCTTGGGCTTGGCAAACGCAGTCCACCAAACGAGCAAGGAGGGGTAACGCGGGACAGAGCGAAGACATCGCTCCGACACGGCACTTACAACTTCATCAATGGCACTGTCGGCAAGGTGGGAAACATTTAACATCCACTGGGAACGATAAAGTTTTGCAGGTTGGTGACTAAGATTTACAGTTGCAGTAAAAGCACAATGGTCAGAAAAACTAGTAGGAATAACATCGACAGAAAGAATGTTATCACATAAAAAATCAGAGAAGTAGAATCTGTCGAGTCTACTGCATGAGGACGCGGTAAAATACGTAAATTTCACCAGGGTTGGATATTTGTGTTCCCAAACATCACGCAGGTGCATCGTACGAACCAAGTCATGTAAATCTCGGCAATAATTAAAATTGGGGGACTGGTCTTCAGGGCGTAAAACACACTTAAAATCGCCTCCAAGCAGGAGACTCCGAGGACTCTTGCGCAAAGATAAATAAGCTCTTCCTTATAAAAGCGCTATCGAGCCACAGTGCGACCCGAACCAGAGGGGGCATACAAAACAACTAGGCAGATATCAAAAAGACGACAACCAATCCCACGGCCAGAGTCAAAGAATTCAATGTCAGTAACAGGAATACCTTCTCGAAAGAAAAGAGCAGTTCCTGTTGAATTTTCCGGTGCGACATTAAAAACAGTTTGAAATCCAGGTAGAGAGAGATCAGAAAACAATACTTCCTGCAAAAATACTAAGTCCGCACAGGAGTCGTAAAGAAACTGCCGCAAAGAGGCAATGCGAACGTCGGACTCAATACGGTTAACATTTTAGGTAAGAAAGGTATATGCTTGAACCATGGAGAGAAAAGCGAGAGAAGAAACCACCTACACCGACGCATCAACATCGCAGTCCATAGCAGGGGAGACGGAGGCATCCGAGGGAGGGGGACTGCTACCCCCTTCCGCGGATCCCTTACGTTTCGGTCTTTTACGAACAGCATTGACGTTCGGCTGAACGCGCAACTTGCGTCGGCTGACGGGCAAGGAAGCGGCAGCCGCCGGTGACATAGGAGGGTCAAGTTCTGTATCCGGAGCAGGAAGCTCCGAAGCTGCTAAGTTGTAAGGAAGCGGAGCAGCTCCGCTGGCAGAGGTGTGGGGCAGCGAAGGAGGAAGTTGTTGCGACTCAACTTGTTGTGACAACGAAGTCGGTTCGGAAGGCGGCGCCAACAGGCCCGACCGACGAGCCGACTCGAGAGAAGCCGCGTCGGAAGCCGGAGGGGCGTCAGCAGCCGCTACCGGAACAGCTACTTCAGGGGAACAGGGAGCATCTACACTACCAAATTTGGAAATAATTTTATCAACCTGAAGGGGGTCCATAAATTTAACAAAGAAAACATAGAGTTCTGTACCAAAATAAGCAGTGTGCACCTGATCAGAATGAATGCCAAAGGTATCTACTAACCAATCATGAATCTCAATGGAACTAGGTTGCATATGGCGGGTGGCCTCGTCAAAAGCAAAACTAACTGTAGCCTGACGAGGAATAACCTGAGACGACATTTTCAAAAACTACGCGGTCTAAACCGCTACACACAAAAACACTGAAATACACACAGAAAGTAACACAAGGAACGAAAAAACGACGGAGAAAAACTCACAAAAGGTACAAAACTACGCGTAAACAAACGATATCCCACTATACGTAACGCTACGGCGGAGCGGAAGACTAGGCACGTCCAAACTGCACGGCGTCTGAAGCGGAACTGTCACTGAGCTAAAGAGGAGCGGCCTAGCGGTACTCTTGCGTACTTCGTCCTTACGGTCGTCTGGATCATCAGACTTCAGCTGACAACACTTCATATTACCGACTAATATTTGCAGCTATGGCGACCCATTACTGCTGGGCTACAAATCTGACACGTAACCGATGTGCTCTCATAACAACAACACTTGCATTTCAGAAAATGTCTTTCACACATGTCTACAAAATCATCTTCACCTTCAAATACAGTTTCCTGGCGACTGACAGAGACGTAGGCTAAGTTTAAAGTTGCTATTTCCATTACATCACGTTAATCAGAAAAACGGTAATTTACATCTGCAGCGGAACAAAATTCCGTTTGTCCCAGCGTGGGGCTCGAACCCACGACCCTGAGAATAAGAGTCTCATGCTCTACCGACTGAGCTAGCCGGCTGCCTCGGTGAATACTTGCCGATTAGCACGTCACACAGTACTCGTTTGGGTTAGGTGGTCCCATACAGAATCTCTCCGTGCAGCCTAATGTTTTCCTAACGTCACACTCGTCACGTACTTCACTTTTATTTCATAATCATTTCTGAGAGGTAAAGGAATTGCATGACAACATGCAGAGCTAGTGGCGTCAAAATTAACACACATACTTGTTGTGTCTCAAAAGCCGAACGAGTTACTTTCCGACGTTGTTTTAGATGTGCAAGTGCCAGTCAAAACTCGCGGTGACGGCACTCTGCCGACCATTTCGCTAGTTAACACCGATCTTGTTGTGTGTGTTTCAAGCTCAAGAGCCTCTCCAAGCAGAAAATGGTCAACAGCAACATTCAGACGGTTTCGTACTGCTCAATTGCTACATTAAAACGGTATGTTTCTTTTTCAGAACTGGAAAAACACGAGCCACACGGTCACTGACGACCAAGTGCAACTTGTATACGACTCATCTCGAAACGCTCACACCCCTGATGATTTGTGTTTTCTTTCTACACAGCCGCTGTTCCTTGCTCTTTCCCACCCATTCGTTACATTCAACCTCTTACGTGACCGACCAAATATAAACTGGGAAACAAGACCACACACTTTGTGCATTCGGAATCGAAGGCAGGGCGTCCCTCACCGCATTTGCTACGATGGCCATTTGCTACTTCTGCAGAAGCGGCGGCGGCGACGACGACGACGACGACCGCGACAGGCTCTGACATATGTGAGAAATACATCTATAAAAATCTAATTCAGACAGCCTCGTCCCACCTTATGCTGTACCGCTTTGGCAAAGGCTTTATCTGCGCCATTCGCCTTAATCACATCTGAGAATAATTCTTAATAGAAGGCCTGTCGCTAATTGTTCGTCATCATGGAACAAAGTTTTTACTTAGAACGTAGTGGTTTTTCCCTTATTTTATTTTATGTTTTTTTAGTTTTTTTTTTATTATTTGCCCTGTTTGGTTCTTGAATGTTGTAATTTGTTTGTACCTTTTTCTGTTGTGTGTTTTTTTTTCGTACATAATACCGTGTAGAAGCCGTAGTCATTTCTCAGAGATTAATAAAATAGTTCACTCAGTCCACTGTTTGCATGTTACTTCCTTATAGTTTCTATCGTGTTGTTCGTTTTTATCCTATTCCTGTCCTCTCGAAGAATATATTCAACATGTTGCCGTAGTGTTTTTTATGGTCACTGTATTTTTTTGATTCCCAATAAGCGGATTCCATATAGACGATGAAATCAAGTGAATTGTCAGATCCATTCCTTCCAATTACATAATGTGTGTAGTGACCATGAGCCACATGACAGCGTTATTTTTGCTTTCTGGAAAAAATGTCACTTCAGGCTGTAATAGCATTTGTGGTGTATAATGGCGGCCATCACTTCTGGTGAGGAGTGCAATCTTCTGTCTTATCCATGTCCAATTGTGAAATTGTCCTCCGCACGTGAATCTGTGGTGAAGTGTGTACACGAATCCACACTTAGTGCAGTGATTTGTAGCACACAGTCCTATCTGATGAAGTTTTGCATTGGTTGGTACAGTGTCGCTGACTACCTTGTACCAAGTGGAAGCCACGTTTGTTGAATGGATTTTGAGGCTAAGGTTTTTCCATACAGTACGCCATATGACGTTCGGATATTTGATTTCTATGGTATTTTGTGTATCCGATTTGTGCCATGTATTTAGAATCTCCTTTGTAGTTATACTTGACTTGTACATTATGCGTGCCTCTAAGTAGCCGACCTCAATATAAAATTTCTTGATATGCGTTAGTGTGTTGTTTAGTTTGCCCACATTGACCGGGGGTTGCAGGGAACCTGGCTGGACAATTGTGGATAGTCGGGAGGTGATGTTATTTCTGTCCTTATTAAGCTTAAACAGGGTTCTTTTGATGTACAGTGCAGTTGCCTTTGTAACCAAATTAGTTAGCCCTAACCCGCCCATCAGTCTTGCTTTGGTCACACTGTCCAGTCGAACTTTAAATATGTTGCCTTTCCACAAGTAGCTATTTGCAAGACGCATTACCTTTTTCACCTGTAACGTCGGTGCTGGGAATATTTGTGCTACAAAACAGGCTTTAGAAAACACGTAGGTGTTAATTATTTGAACATTTTGCAATAAATTCGCGGATCTCCAACGAAGTTCTCTTAACGCACCCTGTATTTTGTTCGCCGTGTCCCGCCAATTTACTGCAGCCATCTTCATTGGACAATTGGTCATAGTAATGCCTAGTGTTTTGTGGGAATCAACTAGTGACGCCCATTGGCTGCGTACCCTGTCAAACCCTCTTAGGTTTAAGATTGTACTCTTATGGGTGTTCACTTTTGCACCAGAGGCGCGACTATATTGACGTATCGTCTCTTCCAGAATTGTAATTTCTCCTCCGTTTCGAAGGACGACGCCCACGTCATCGGCATATGCTTTTGCTGTAAACGTGACTCCGGAGATTGTGACACCACTTAATTTGTCGCTGAGTTGCCGTAGCAAAGGTTCAAGTGCAAGAACATACAAAAGCATTGGTAACGGGCTCCCTTGTGGAACTCCCCTCTCTATATGAATAGTTTTCGTCGGCTGTCCGTTGACGTAAGCCTTGGCAGTTATTCCGGTCATCATCTGATGGATTACTCTAACTGCTCGATCGTCAAAAGCCAGATGTTTTAATATGAGGTCCACGTATCGGTGGCTGACATGGTCAAATGCCTTGCAGAAATCGACGAAGTATATTGCACACCTGATGTCAGTGACTGCCACGATAGAAATGATGTCTCTGTATTCGGAGATGACCGACATGATCGTCCGGCCCGGGAAGCAGGCTTGATGGCCTTTTATTACTGTTCTGAGAAGTGGTGTGAGTTTCTCCTTAAGTGCTCGTGCAATGGTCTCGTAATCATAGTTCATCAACATTAAGGGGCGAAACTTATCAATGTTCTTTTGTCCTTTACTTTTCGGAATCAAGACTAGTTTACCTTCCTTAAGTTCAGTTGGTAATTCTCCTCCTTGTAAGGTTTCGTTTATTATATCCGTGAATGTTGACCCAATAATATGCCAAAACTTGTGATAAAATTCTTTTGGTAATCCATCTGGACCCGCCGATTTGTTGGAAGGTGACGTCTTTACCAGATGTAATATTTCGTCCTCAGCAAAGGCAGCAAGCAGACAGTTATTTTCATCAGTAGTGATCCGTTCCGTTAATAAGTGTAAAGTTTCAGGACGTGCAGTCTCGGCAGTCTGGTCTTTAGAGTAGAGGTGAGCGAAATGCTGATGTATGGCGCGCACCATGTCATGTTGGTCGGTAATTACAGTCCCGTCGTCGAGTTTGAGGTGTTCAATAAAACTGCGTCGCCTATGAAGTTGGTGTTTGATCAGGTGAAACATTGAAGTAGTTTCTTCTTGTAGTAGAGACTTCGTCTTTGATTTAAGTTTTAATCCCTCCAACTGCCGGCGTGTGATGCTTAGAAGCTTCGCTTTCATTTTTCGAATTTGCTCTAGGTGAGTAGCAGCTACATTATGTTTGTCATGTAGTTCTCGCAATACCGTATAATAAAATTCGATTGTCTTTTTGGTATCTCTAGTTTTTTGAAAACTGTATGATTTTAAGGATTGCCGAAGTTTAGGTTTGGCAAACTTGACCCACCATTCGATTTTAGATCCGTATTTATGCACTGATTTCAAACATGCCGTCCATGTGGCTTTGATACAGTCTTCCAGTTCGTCATCTTTGAGATGGGCAATGTTGAGCATCCACTGACTGCGGTAAAATTTAGTAGGTTGTCTTGCTAAATTGATAGTCATAGAAAACCCACAGTGATCCGAGCAGTACGTCGGGATTACTTCCACATCCAACACGTTATGAATTAGATTCTCCGACACATACTGCCTATCGGTCCGACTGCATGATGTCGAAGTGAAATGCGTGAACTTGACTAGCGTAGGGAATTTGATTTCCCAAGCATCTTTGTACTTCATGTTTTTAATTAAGTCATGCAGCTCCTTGCTGTAATTAAAGTGCGGCACCTGATCTTCCCTGTTAACTACACAATTGAAGTCGCCACCAATTATTACAGACGCAGGATTTTTCCTCAGCAAGTAGATAATGTCATCCTTGAAAATATTAGCTCTCGCCGCTTTGTTGGTGTTACCGGACGGTGCATAAACATTTACAACGGTGACATAAAATATTTTACAACTAAGGCCTCTTCCTGTAACCAGTTTGTCCAACAACATTACCGGAAACCTTCACGAGTTAAAATTGCGGTTCCTGTGTTTGCGTCCGGTAGGACATTATAAAATATTTGAAAACCGGGTACGGTGAAATCAGTGAATAACACTTCTTGCAACAACACAACATCGGCCTCTCATTCATAGATAAATTGTTTTAACACAACTTTTTTCAAATCTGACGTTATCCTGTTAACGTTAATAGTTAATATTTTATAAGCTTGAATCATCCGAGAAGGTTAATTGTCATGTAGGGGTGGCAAAGTGGAGGGGGTACACAAAATTCGAGATGTACACTTCACCCAATGTGCACAATGTATTTGAGGGGAAGAAAAGTCAGCCTGAAGTCCGCCGCTTTTTCACTAAATGGCTGCACCTGTGCCCGTGTCTTTCGTTACATTTGCTATCTCATGAAAAGCAGGAACGGTGAGACCTAATATAGACACTTCCTGTAGAAGTACAACATCGGCTGCAGACCCGTTGATAAACTGTCGCTACAAACCTGTCTTCAAACTGTCGTGAACTTGTTAATATTAAGAGAAAGAAATTTATATGCCTGGGTCGTGCCCATCGGAGGAGGGAGAAAGCTGCATTGCATTAGTGGCCCAGTCCATCGCACTGTCAGACTGCGAAGTGACAGTGCCAGGTTCGCGTCCTGATTCCGCGGCACCTCTAATCGGAGTCTTCCTTCGGGCCGCGGAGACATTTGGTTTGGGTCTAGTTTTCCGTCGTCCACTAGCCGGGAGTTCCATGGCAGAAGGCGGGGTGGGCGGATCATGACTGAAATCGGTAGCCGGAGTGCCGGCTTCCTCCACTGGAGCTAACTCGTGCGAAGACGCGGCGGCGGAAGGCAATGTGTGTTTGTTTGTATCCACACTGTCTGTTGGTAAACAGCCGTCCGGCGTCAAGGTTGGTTGAGTTCATGAAGGGGCAGGTTGGTGTTGACAACGGGCTCCAGACCAACTTCTTCGTCGTGTGTCTGTAGAGCCGACATCGGACGGTCGTCCTCTTGTTGTGCGTCCAAGTCGTGTTGTGGCGGGCCGGCCGGCGGCGTCACAACAGTCAGCTGTAAACACTGGCCGGCACTGTTGTTTACCGACGCCGCAGTGGAAGCAGCGGCGTCGGAGCCCTCATCTATGCTGTCCACGGCAACGTTTTCCTGGGAGGGAGGGTTTGCGTCCGTGACCGAGATCGGGTCGTTGACCGACAACTCTTCATCAGTTCCACTATCGTCACAGGTACGGCGTCGTTTGTTACCGACTGATAACGTTGTGCCGACAGCAAGTGGAAGCTTCTCGCTCTTCTGCGCTAATGGCGGGAAGGACTCGTTGCTAAGATCAGGTTCAACGGCCTCTGACGTACCGGGTGGCAAAGGTGCCTCCTCCAAATTCTGACGTTGGGTCATAATATCAGCTATTGTCAACCTCTGGCGTTTTTGTAAGGTGTTTTTAACGACGAAAATACGCCGAGGACAATCACTGCGTAGAAGCCCGCTCTCGTTACAAATATAACAAGTTTCTACTTGCCCACTATAAACGACATGTGCTTTATAGCCACAGACCACGATATTCGAGGGAATATTAACTTTAATGCTCATATCAACAGAACGAACCCCACTGTAGCATTGCAATTTGTGTTGGCTAGACCATTTTCCCATTCTGATTTGCCGAATATCACCGTATTTAGCAAGAACATCTTTCAATAGGTAATGTTCAACTTCTGGTGGCAAATTGAATACTCGAACCTGTTTATATTCTACATCGGCATTGGTGATTAACACGGTACTCACCGATTGGTCGCGATGATGGAATTCCGCCTTTCCTCCAGTTTTCTGCAATATCTTCTCCAGTTGTAATGGAGTGAGAAACTTGACAAAGAAACAGTAATCCGCTATATCATAGTACGCTGTGTGAACCTGGTCAGAAGTTATCCCAATTACATCGACAATCCAATCATGAATGTCCAGAGAGCTTGGTTGCACACGACGTGATGCCTTGTCAAACTCAAAACATAATGTATTCTTACGGGGAACCGATTTAGCCATAACTGTAACCATAAGCGGCCGAAACCACTAGTAAGAGAAAAAAAAAGAATAAGAGTACACAAAAACGCAAAATGACACGAGAAAAAAAAACACAATCACAGTCACAAGAAACGATGTAAATACGGCTTGCGGCGCTACGACGGCACGGAAGTGAAGGCACGTCCGAACGCTGTCGCGTCTCAAGCGGAACTGTGATCCATTAGGACACACGGTCACTGAAGACCAAGTGCAACTTGTATACGATTCATCTCGAAACGCTCACACCCCTGATGATTTGTGTTTTCGTTCTACACAGCCGCTGCCCCTTGCTCTTTCCCACCCATTCGTTACATTCAACCTCTTACGTGACCGACCAAATATAGACTGGGAAACAAGACCACACACTTTGTGCATTCGGAATCGAAGGCAGGGCGTCCCTCGCCGCATTTGCTACGATGGCCATTTGCTACTTCTGCAGAAGAGGCGACGACGACGACGACGACCGCGAGATGCTCTGAGATATGTGAGAAATACATCTATAAAATGTAATTCAGACTGCCTCGTCCCACCTTATTCTGTACCGCTTTGGCAAATGCTTTATCTGCGCCATTCGCCTTAATCACATCTGAGAGTAATTCTTAATAAAACGCCTGTCGCTAATTGTTCGTCATCACAGATACTGTTTGCAATACGGCCACGACGCGCAACTGATTTCCAAAATTCGTCTTCCTCCTGTGGGGATGGAACCTACGACACCTGGTTTACTAGACCAGTGCTCTACCACTGAGCTAAAGAGGCGCGGCCTAGCGATACCCTTGCTTACTTCGTCCTTATGGTCGTCTGCATCATCAGACTTCAGCTGACAACACTTCATATTACCGGCTAATATTTGCAGCTATGGCGACCCATTACTGCTTGGCTACACATCTGACACGTAACCGATGTGCTCTCCAAACAACAACACTTGCATTTCAGAACATGTCTTTCACTCATGTCTACAAAATCACCTTCACCTTCAAATACAGTTTCCTTGCGACTGACAGACGTAGGCAAAGTTTAAAGTTGCTATTTCCATTACATCACGTTAATCAGAAAAACGGTAATTTACATCTGCAGCGGAACAAAATTCCGTTTCGCCCAGCGTGGCGCTCGAACCCACGATCCTGGGATTAAGAGTCTCATGCTCTACCGACTGAGCTAGACGGCTGCCTTGGTAAATACATGCCGGGTAGCACGTCACACAGTACTCGTTTGGGTTTCGTGGTCCCATACAGAATCTCTCCATGCTGCCTAATGTTTTCCTAACGTCACACTCGTCACGTACTTCACTTTTATTTCATAATCATTTCTGAGAGGTAAAGGAATTGCATGACAACATGCAGAGCTAGTGGCGTCAAAATTAACACACATACTTGATGTGACTCAAAAGCCGAACGAGTTACTTTCCGACGTTGTTTTAGATGTGCAAGTGCCAGTCAAAACTCGCGGTGACGCCACTCTGCCGACCATTTCGCTAGTTAACACCGGTCTTGTTGTGTGTGTTTCAAGCTCAAGAGCATCTCCAAGCAAAAAATGGTCGACAGCAACATTCAGGCGGTTTCGTACTGCTCAATTGCTACATTAAAACGGTAAGTTTCTTTTTCAGAACTGGAAAAACACGAGCGTGACAGCATTCGAACCTGTAATTTTCAGATCCGAAGTCCGGTGCCTGATCCATTTTTTTTTTTTTTTATAATTTTGCCTTTCGCGGGCAAGCGCTCTACCACCTTTTTTTTGTTTTTTTTCTATAAAGTAATTTCCCTTAAAAAGCCCCTTAGGAAAATGGAACTAAGAAAACCCCTAAGTGCCACCGCCACTTTTCATCCTATAACAAAAAATCTGATCCACTTCAGGCGTTGGCTCCTGAGTAAACCCACCCCAGAGAGCTGCCTATATATCAGGGGAAATATGGGAAATCAAGGTTAGGGCTATCCTTTGCCACTTTTTTTTTTTGTTACATGTGAATTCTAGTAACCAAGTGTTACAAGTAAGTGTTACAACAACAAAGGTGGCATAAAAGAGTAATCCAGAAATAAAAACATAAATCACTGATGTAATTCCAACTAAAATGTAACTGGTTCCACCTGGAGCCTCGTCATCGTTATCTGATATCTCCAATTGCGGCTTTGAAGGGCATCTGCAACGGAGGCATTCAGCTTCGCTAGTGCCTCAAGGAAAACAGCATCCTTGCAGCAGCTTGTCTCTTCCTTCGCTCATGGCTGACAAGGCAGAACGTTCAGCCGTTTGTGTGATGCGGCACAGAACATTAACCGCGGCTCGGCACTCCCCAGCTGAGTGGGGGGTTAACGAAAACGCTGCGTAAATAATTTGCGAAGAGCGTACGGTATTTCGGTGTGCGTTCGAGGGCATTGTGAGCATTTTGCAGGAACCACCAGTAATCAAGCTGCTCTTTCTCTCCGTCGCGAAAGATGTAGGCGACTGTAAGTCCTTTGAACCATGTAAGCGCATGATATTTTGCAGCCGGAAAGTAAGTTCCATCGGGACAGAGTTGGGTCTGAGGGTCAATCATATCAGGTGTGACCCGGAGGTAACAAGCCAATATCTTCTGTGTTAGTCGCCAAACTCCGGACGATGATGCGCAAGTAAAACGATGTTCATCAGTATCCAAAAGGTGACAATCCGGGCAATAAGGGGAGTCTGCCAATCCAATAGTGTGAAGTCGCTGTAGTGTGGCATATTTTTTGTTGGCGATCTGATACCACTTCGAACGCACCGTGGAGGACAGAAAGTTGTGGTGTATCGTTTTCCACACTCTTGGCCAGTGAACCGTAGGGTACTTGTTTTCCACCACGTTATGGGGAACAGCACGCAGAAGGTTGGTGTAAAAATCTTTCGCCTTTGGTGGACGCGTGGCGGAGAAGTTCGAGCTGACATAGCTGTAATCAAGAATGAAGGTCGACACATGGGAGAGCTGTGGTGCAACGTGCGCAACCGACACCGGCGGGACGTTAGAGACTGGCATCAGAACCTGTAGTAAACGACCCGTGAGAGAGGTATATTGACTTTTCCATCGTTTCCTCATGTTGCTCATGTAAAGGCTAGCTGCTCTCGCCCTGACGTTGACCATCCCAGCCCTCCTTTGTGCACTGGGAGGGTAAGAGTGTCGTATCGTACTTTAAAGATATGACCTGCGGAAACGTAGTAACTGAAGGCCTATCTGCAGCGGTAGTGGGAGGACTTGTGCCACGTGATTGAGTTTTGATGCCACGTAGAGGTTCAGGTATTCAACACGTTGTAGCTGATTCAAGTCCGGAGCAGGTTCTGTCGCACCATTGCGCGTATGATCTGTAATAACCGTCGGTAGTTTGCTGCAGCTGTTTTACGTACATCTTTCTTGAACGTGATTCCCAAATATCGCAGATCAGAAACTGGTGGGAGGGGAGCGACGGCTTCCGGTCCGAGACCTCGCCCAATATCCAACGCCGCCGACTTGTTGATGTTCAGAAGACTGCCGGCGGCCTGTCCGTATCGCTCAATCCAGGTTAGTACGCTTTGAACTTCGTCATTGGAACGAACCAGCAGTAGCAGGTCGTCAGCGTATGTCCTATAGCGAAAGGTGACGTCCCGCAGCGTGATGCCAGATAGGCGGTGGTTAAGGCCCCCTAGGAGTGGCTCGAGTGCGATGGCATAAAGGTAGGTAGAAAGGGGTCAACCCTGTCGTAGAGACCTCTTAATGGGTACTGGTCCTACCGTCCTTCCATTGACCTGGACGTGTGAGCTGGATGCGGTCCAAAGACGCCGTAGGGTGTCAATGAGGCCCGGGGGGAATCCCATACAGTCCATCATTCGTAGGAGGAAGTTGTGGTGCACTCTATCAAAGGCGCGGTTGAAATCTACGGAGACGATCGCCGCTCTCAGACGGCACGCAGAAGCGATTGCTATTAAATCCCTGCAGTCACCGGTGGCCATGTGTATGTTGGCTTCTCCCCCCTGCGACGTCTGTTCAGGAGCGAGGATCATCGGCAAAGTCGTCTTAATACGGCTCGCCATAATCCTGGTTAAAATCTTGTAATCGGCGTTCAGCATTGTAAGCGGCCGATAGTCGTTAATCGATAGCCCTCTACCTGGCTTGTGGACCGGTATGAGAAGTCCTTCTACAAACGCTGGCGGCACAACACAGTCTGGAGACGTAAGTTCGCGGAACATTATAACCCAGCGAGGCATCATGATGTCACGGAAAGTCCGGTAGAATTCGATGGGCAATCCATCAGGTCCAGGAGACTTATTGGCCGCACCTTTGTCCACGGCGTCTTCGACTTCTTCGAGTGAGATTTCCTCTGTTAGTGCATTCACGGTAGCCTCGTCGATAGTACGTGTTACCTGCTGTAACACTTCAGTAGTGGCCTCGTCATCGACGATTCTTTCCTTGTAAAGATGACGAAAATGATCCTCCACCGCCTTTACTATGGTTGCTTGGGTCGTACATAAGCGACCGTCGTGTGTCCTGAGTTGTGTGATTAAGTGTTGGCGTTGTCGGCGCTTATCCGCCACAACGTGGTGCATAGTGGGTTCCTCCGCAAACGTTCGGTCGTGCCGTCGCGAGCGGACGACTGCACCTTCTAGTCGGCGCTTCGTCAATGATAGTATGTGAGCCTTGATTCTGCTTTGATCATGTTGTCTCTCCGGGGAAGGGGGTAAGGCGTCGAGGTCCCTGAGAGTCGCGTAGTAAAAATCGAGGGTCTGTCGATGCCACGCAGTCACGTCCTTGCCATATTGCATAAGTGTCCTACGTATTGCTGGTTTGGCACAGAGGAGCCACCACTCCAGGGTCGAGGCGTATCGAGGGTGGCGGCGTTCACAGTCAGTCCACGTTGCTGCAACTTGCCGACGGCAATCCAGGTCCTGGAGATGAGTTATGTTGAGCTTCCAAAAGCCATTGCTGCGCCAGACTTGTTGGGGGCGTATGTGTATAGTGCAGATATAGGCACTGTGATCAGAATAGGCTTGAGGCCATAGTTCGGCGTCCACCACACCTTGTGTGAGATCTTGTGACACATATATGCGGTCGAGTCGGCTGGCCGAATGACTGGTAAGATGAGTGTGGTCAGAGTGGTTACCGTGGACTTTTTCCCACGTGTCGCACAAGTTAAGTTCTTGGATCATCGCACCCAGTTCCGGACAAGGCGTGTAATGTGGGATTTGGTCCTTGGGGTGAAGTACGCAATTAAAATCGCCGGCGAAGACGCTGTGGTCGTATCGTCCTAGGAAAAGGGGAGCGACATCTGTGGAGTAGAATCTGGCGCGGTCGTGACGTCTTGTGGTACCCGACGGCGCGTAAACATTAATGAATCGGGTGTTGAGTGCCGTAAATGCTATTCCTCGAGCGGAGGGAAGAAACGTGACGTCGGTAACTTCAATACCTTCACGCACTAATATTGCCACTCCGGTATCTGCAGGGCTACCGGGCGTCACATGTGTGGTGTACCCGTAGAAGTGCGGGAGTGCCGTCGTTTTCGCTTCTTGTAGGAAAGCAAAGTCAACCCCCAAGGCTCGTATGGTTTCTTTCAAAAGTTGGATCTTGACAGGAGAACTGATCATGTTGATATTCATTGTCGCCAGGCGGTAAGCCTGGCAACGAGTTGTTTGGGCTAGGTTATCCATGGTGAAGGTGGAGAGAAGCGAACATCGGAAGTGATGTCACCCCCCGCCGAACGCGGTCCTCCTTGTGCTGCTTATGCTGCATGATCCGGCGGCGCCTCAGCTGGCCGCGGGTCGTGATCTTGTGTCTCAACGTCCTCGGCCCATGAAGCGGACGCGGATGTCTGTTCATGGTCCATAGCCTCAGAATGTTTGATAGTAAGGGACCGGGCGACTTCGCTACCTGCACTGGTACCTTCCCGCTGCTCACTGTTTCTGTCAATGGGCCGATGGTCGAAAGCTGCACGTTTTTCTGTCTGTTCTGCAAGGTTGGAGTCAGTGGAAAGAGCTTCAGCTTCGCGGCTGGCTTCTTGAGTGGTCAGTCGTTCTTCCCCGGCCGAATGCGAACCGCTGTGTTCCGACACGGTCCGACGACGCCGCTTTCGGCGTTTCGGTGATCGCTGTTTCCGTACGTGGCCTTCATTGTCAGAAAACGGCACTGACTCATGCTCCGCCGGAACAAACGCTTCGGTCGGTACAATAAGGGAATCAATTGCCATCTTACTGGCGTCAATGTCTGTCGCGTTCGGTAGCTCCAGAGTCGTAGTGCTATTTTCCACCACTGGCCAGGTCGGCGGATCATCCAGGTCTTTGTCCGTGGAAAGTGATTCTTGTACCGCTGAAGCGGTCGGCCGTGTCTGTTGTGTGGAGAACGTCGTGAGCGCCGCCGCGTAAGTAACGGGTAGAATAGTCTTCGCCGCTGGTGGTGCAACGTCCTTCGGTGGGAGTTGTGTGATCCGACGCTGGAGGCACTCGGAACGAAGGTGACCTTCCTTACCGCATCCGGAGCACGTCTTCGGTTGGCCGTCATAAATAACTATGGCCCGGCATCCACCTATCTGTAGATAGGATGGCACGTGTCGTTGGAGATCTATGCGCACTTGGCGTACTCCATTGAGTACTGGATACGTCTTAAACTGGGTCCATTTTTCAGCCATGTGTTCGTGTACCGTGCCGTAGGGGCGGAGCGCCGCTACAACTTCTGCCGCCGGGAGTTCAAATGGAAGTTCGAAGATGCGTATAGTCCGCAGTCCCATTGCGGCATGTCCGACCTCGACGTTGCCAACATTTCCATCTGCGTGGCAGAAGCGGAGTTCTTGTTTCATCTCTCGAAGCACCTTGTCGCAAGTAGTTTCGTTGATGAGCTTTACATAGACCGTGCTACTGACGATCGAAAAGTGAATGCCGACAATGTCGGCAGCCGGGATCTTGGCTTCCTCTTTTAAAAAACGTTCGACTTCGAGCGCCTTTGGTCGGGTAAAGTCGTTCCGAAATGTGAATTTCAAGGTTGATCTTCTGTACTGGTTTGCCATGGTCTTGGAGCGCTACGGCGTCACGTTAGTGTCGGCCGAAGAAAGTAAACAAGGCGCGCGGGCCCTCTCTGCCAGCGGAGAGCACACACCGCACGTCCGCTTCGCTCGGCTGCGAGAGCCGCACTGATCCATTAGGCCACACGGACACTGACGACCAACTATAACTTGTATACGACTCATCTCGAAACGCTCACACCCCTGAGGAATTGTGTTTTCGTTCTACACAGCCGCTGTTCCTTGCTCTTTCCCACCCATTCGTTACATTCAACCTTTTACGAGACCGACAAAATATAGACTGGGAAACAAGACCACACACTCTGTGCATTCGGAATCGAAGGCAGGGCGTCCCTCGCCGCATTTGCTACGATGGTCATTTGCTACTTCTGCAGAAGACGCGGCGGGGACGTCGACGACGACAGCGAGAGGTTCTGAGATATGTCAGAAATACATCTATAAAATGTAATTCAGACTGCCTCGTCCGACCTTATGCTGTACCGCTTTGGCAAATGGTTTATCTGCGCCATTCGCCTTAATAACATCTGAGAGTAATTCTTAATAAAACGCCTGTCACTAATTGTTCGTCATCACAGATACTGTTTGCTATACGGCCACGACGCGAAACTGATTTCCAAAATTCATCTTCCTCCTCTGAGGATGGAACTTACGACCCCTGGTTTACTACACCAGTGCTCTGCCACTGAGCTAAAGAGGCGCGTCCTAGCGGTACTTTTGCGTACTTCGGCCTTACGGTCACCTGCATCATCAGACTTCAGCTGACAACACTTCATATTACCGGCTAATATTTGCAGCTATGGCGACCCATTACTGCTTGGCTACACATCTGACACGTAACCGATGTGCTCTCCAAACAACAACACTTGCATTTCAGAACATGTCTTTCACTCATGTCTACAAAATCACCTTCACCTTCAAATACAGTTTCCTTGCGACTGACAGACGTAGGCAAAGTTTAAAGTTGCTATTTCCATTACATCACGTTATTCAGAAAAACGGTAATTTACATCTGCAGCGGAACAAAATTCCGTTCCGCCCAGCGTGGAGCTCGAACCCACGATCCTGGAATTCTTTTTTTTGCGTTTTTTTCTTTTACCTTTCGCGCTCTACCATTTTTTTAAAATAAGAAAATTTATAAAAAAAACCTCTTGAACATGAAAATAAGAGACGACGTTTTCCATAAAATAACACAATACCCTCTGAAAATGGAAAACATAAGAGGTAGCTATGTTTCCACAAAGGCCTTCTATTTTTATTCTCTTTTTTTTATATAAACATAAAGGAGTATACAGTCTCACCATCAGCAGCAAACTCTTTTTTTATTATTTTTTTTATTTTTTAGTCTTTTTTTGTTTTTGTTTTGGGGGAGCACAGGAGAAAGAAAAACAAATAGGCTGCAGATAGAGAGCTATGTGTGAATGTGATAAACATGTGTAAGGAGAAAAAACTTAGAAGAGGAGGAGAAAAGAGAAGTGAAATAAAATAGGAATACTTTCCGCGCCATGCTCCACTTTGGCGCGAAATCAGAACAAAATGCATTCTATCATTGACCATTGAGGGGGAACGTGGGATCGTCCAGTCTTGGTTGGCAATGTTCGTTGAGATTCCAGCTTTGAGGCGGGTTGGTGAAAATACTCTGTAAATAGTTTGCGAAAGTGGCCCGATAGTGTCGATGTCGGCGAAGGGTGTGGTGACGTACTTGGAGGCGTGTCCAGAAGTCCACCGGATCGACGATGTCGTCCCGGAAGAGGTAGTTGACAGCCATGCCACTGATCCATGTGACGGCGTGCCACTTAGCCGGTGGAAAGTAGGTCGTGTCAGGATATATCATTATAGTAGGAGAAACATGATGTGGTGGTACTCGGAGGTAGAAAGCCACAATCTTCTGTACGAGGGTCCAGACAGCTGCTGCTGGCCCACACTCAAAACGATGTAAATCTGTATCTTCGACATTGCATTTGAGGCACAGGGGTGAGTCCACCAGTGCAATACGATGCAGTTTCTGTCTTGTAGTATACTTGCCGTTGACGAGAAGGTACCACATAGAGGTGGTGTCAGTGGTGTGATATGGTTGGTGGATCGTTTTCCAAACTGTAGGCCATGAAACCTGAGGTTGACGTGTTTCGGCGGGGCTGCGTGGTGGAGACTTTCGGAGAAGGCGGTAGATGTCGCGGGTGGTCGTCTTCCTGGTCCTGGGGAGCTCGGTGCATATGTAGCTGTACTCCAAACAGAAACGGCCGATATGTGACATCGGAGGTGGGATGTGCGCCAAAGACGTCGGTGGGCGTCTCGAAACAGGTGCGAGCTCGGTGGTCAACATTCCAGTAAAACTAGCATTTTGGCTTTTCCATAACCGGAGCATAGCATTGGTGTAAAGTGCCGTAGTCCTGGCTCTCACATTAACCAGGTCGAGGCCACCATCCCGCTTCGGTAAGGTGAGAGCTTCATACTGGACTTTGAATATGTGTCCAGAACAAATGAAATAGCCGAAAGCCGCCTGTAATCTGGCCGCCATTGTCGCAGTGATGGGCAGAATCTGCGCTATATGGGGTATCCGGGTTGCCAGATGGTTATTGACGAAGGCGACTCTCTGGCACATATTCAGCGGGCGTAGAATGTGATTTTGTATGTTGGCCCGGATGCGTTGCAGCAGCGCCCGATAATTGATCGCCGAGGTGCGGCGAATGTCTCGCGTGTACACCAACCCGAGACAGCGAAGAGTGTCCACCAGTTGAAATGGGACGACGCTGTCTGCGGGAAGGCCGCGGCCGATCTTCATGGCGCATGATTTTGCCACGTTCATAGCGCTCCCTGCCCCTTCACTGTAACGGGTAATCCACTGCATCGCAGCTTGTACGTCGGCCGCTGAACGTACGACGAGGGCCAAGTCGTCCGCGTAAGCTCGGCAGCGGAACATATGATCCCGGAGTTGAATACCTGTCAAAGGTCGCCGTAATCCGCAAATGAGTGGTTCCATCGCAATGGCATAAAGCACCGTCGACAAGGGGCAACCCTGCCGTACTGAGCGTTCAATCCGTATAGGTTCTGTAAGTCTGCCGTTGACGAGAAGTCTGGACGTTGCTCCACGAAGGAGCCGCATAACCACTTGCGTGAACGTCGGGGGAATTGCCATTCGGTTCATCACTGCGTTCAGGAATGCATGATTGACGCGGTCAAACGCTTGTTTGAAGTCGATGGAGATTAAAGCGCCTGGCAGCCTCGAGTGTGTTGCCACAGCGATCACATCTCGATATTCACTGAGGGCTGTCTGTATATTACGATCGCCGCCTAAAGATGTTTGTTCGTGGGAAACAATGTCTCGTAAGACATGTTTGAGTCGCACTGCTAGAAGGCGTGTGAAAATCTTGAAGTCGGAATTGAGTAACGTGATCGGCCGATAACTGTCGAGTCGTGTTCCTCCTGCGGGTTTCGGGACTGGTACAAGTAAGCCTTCCATAACATTGGTGGCGGGTTCGCCGCGCCGGACAAAAGTTCCCAGTACATGTCCGTCCATCGTGACATCATCAAATCTTGGAAGGTTCTGTAAAATTCGAGAGGTAAACCATCCGGGCCGGGAGATCGATTCAGAGACCCTCTAGCCACAGCGCCTTGGACGTCGTCGTTGGTCACTTCAGAAGTCAGGAGGGTAGCCGCTGCTGCGTTTAGAGTACCAAGTGTCTCCTGGGTAACCTCAGCAATGGCTTCTGCACCGGCAGGTACCTCTTGATATAAAAGTCTATAGTGCGTTGTGAATGCATCCGCAATGGTAGCTTGCGAAGTCAGCCGGCGTCCATCAGGTAAGTCTAAAGTTGTCATTAAAGCCTGTCGGCGTCGACGAACATTTTGAATAATATGATGCGTAGAAGGTTCTTCACCGTTAATCATATCTTGGCTGCGTGCTCGTACAATAGCTCCCTCAAGACGACATCTGGTCAAGGTTAAAATCTTCGCCTTAATGCGTTGAGCTTCTTTTAGACGATCCGGGGATGGAGGTTGATCCATGAGTTCACGTAGAGCGCTATAGTAGAAATCAGTTGTATGGTGATTCCACCTGGCTTTGGCTCTGCCATAGTGTGTCAATGTGCGTCGGATGGCCGGTTTGGCGCACAGCAACCACCACTGCAGTGTGGTCTCGTAACGCGTAATTCGTTGAACACAGGTGTGCCACGTGCCGGTGACCTGTTGTCGACATTCAGGGTCCCGCAGTAGTGCTACTTTGAGTTTCCAAGGTCCTGCACTGCGCCATATAGATTGTCGACGTAGGTTCATGGTACAGATGTAGATGTCATGATCCAAGAAGGCAGACGGCCAACGTACCGCGTCGAGGAGAACTGATTTTAGAGCGTTAGAGATGTATATTCTGTCAAGTCGGCTGGCGGAGTGGCTCGTAATGTGTGTATACCCCGGGCGGTCGCCGTGTACCACTCGCCAAGTGTCGAGGAGACGAAGGCGGCGGACGAGGAAGCGAAGTTCCGGACATGTGGTGAAATGGGGGTATTGGTCTGTGCGCTCGAGAACGCAGTTGAAATCTCCACCTACGATGAGATGATCGTATCGGCAGAGGAATAAAGGTGTGATATCTTCTGCGTAGAACTGGGAGCGATCCCCCCGTTTATCAGTGCCCGATGGGGCGTGCAGATTAATGATTTTGAGTCCGTCAACTGTGATGGCCACCCCTCGCGCTGTTGGGAGGTATGCGACATCGGAAACTGCAATCCCTTCTCGGAGGAGGATGGCTGCGCCTGTGTGTTCCATAGCTGCAGGGGCGGCGTACGTCTCATATCCATAACACCCAGCCCAAGTTGCTGTCCTCAGTTCTTGTAACAGGGCGATGTCGATGTCCGCTGCTCTTAGCGTGTCACGGAGCAGTTGAAGTTTAGCATGGGAGCCGATATTATTAGTATTGATAGTAGCTATTCGGTACGCCTGATGGGAGATTCGTGCTGCCGATAGGGTCGTAGCTGGTGAAGATTGTTGTGGTGGATGCTGGAAGTCCATAGAAGTCGCAGTAGTCGCCGTAGAAACTTCCCCCATTTTAGTGTTGGTCTAACGGAGGAACAGATCTCATTTCCGCATCAGATGGAGGTGGGAAATCCGTGTCATCCGCCCATGAAAAATGTCCGACAGGTTTGACATCGGCGAGAGGTGGCAGCGCCGGCCGAGTCGGCACAGTTGCGTCGGTGACAACAGGCGTGCTGTATTCCATGGCTTCAGGGCGCGGGGCTTGCGCACGCTCTCTGTTGGACGGTTCACCGTCTTTTGGATGACGCGTCTCCGTGGCAGAGGAGAAAGTGTTATCGTGTTCTCCGTCAGAGTGATGTGCCATCTCTTCGTCCTGCGGAGGGGGCTCAATGGTTGATTCTGATGTCTTGCGGCGCTTTTTTCGTCGTTTGGGCGACTTCTGCTTTCGGCAATGAGTTTCGGTGTCTGAGGAAGAAAGAGATTCACGTCGTTCGGGTACAAAAGCCGCGGGTGCTATGATGCGGTCGTCATTCCCCAGAACACTCTCACTGGCATCTTTGTGATCTTCTAGCGTGGGTGTGTCCGGCTGCTGGACATGTTCACGGGCGGCATCGTCGGTGTCAAGGTGCTGGGACGCCTCCGAGTGTATCGGACCAGAGAGATGCTCATGAACGGCGTCATGTGTGGGCTGGACGTGCAGTGTCGCCGCATAGGTGACTGGAAGGGTGGTCGTGGTTCTGTCGGTGTTCGTATCGTCGGGCCTTAGTTGTGTGATGCGGCGTTGCAGGCATTCATTACGGACGTGGCCTTCTTTGCCACAACCGGAACATGTTCGAGGTTGTCCGTCGTAAATGACCACCACGCGGCAGCCACCGATAGAAATGTACGATAGAACGTGCCGTTTGAGATCGATTCGGACTTGTCTCACACCATTAAGCACCGGATACGTCGTAAACTGTGCCCATGTCTCGGCTAAGTGGCTCTGGACTTTTCCGAACGGGCTTAGCGCCGCGATGACTTCATCTTCTTTTACCTCGAAAGGCAGTTCGAATACACGGATCGTCCGAAGGCCATGTCCTGCATGGTCGACATCCACAGGCCCGACGTTTCCGTCGGAGTGCCGAAATTTTAGTCCATGTCGCGTCCTTTGAATAATCTCATTGCAGGCAGCGTCAGAAGTCATCTTAACATAAACGACGCTGCTAATGATCGATAGGTGTATGCCGATGAGTTCGTCACGGGGGATCTTCACGTCTTCGCGTAGGAAGCGTTCGACGGCCAGTGCTTTGGGTCGTGCGTATTCATTTGAGAAGGTGAACTTAAGAGTGTTCTTCCTGTAAGAGTTGGCCATTAGAGCGTGGTCGACGGAGAATCGCTGTGACGACGATGTAAACAAAACACTCCGGGGGCGCAGCGGCGTGGACGGCCGAGCGCGGTGCGCACTGCTGCCCTGCCGAACGCAGACTGGGGATTAAGAGTCTCACGCCCTACCGACTGAGATAGCCGGCTGCCTCGGTGAATACCTTCCGGGTAGCATGTCACACAGTACTCGTTTGGGTTGGGTGGTCCCATACAGAATCTCTCCATGCTGCCTAATGTTTTCCTAACGTCACACTCGTCACGTACTTCACTTTTATTTCATAATCATTTCTGAGAGGTAAAAGAATTGCATGACAACATGCAGAGCTAGTGGCGTCAAAATTAACACACATACTTGATGTGACTCAAAAGCCGAACGAGTTACTTTCCGACGTTGTTGAAGATGTGCAAGTGCCAGTCAAAACTCGCGGTGACGGCACTCTGCCGACCATTTCGCTAGTTGTTGTGTGTGTTTCAAGCTGAAGAGCATCTCCAAGCAAAAAAATGGTCGACAGCAACATTCAGACAGTTTCGTACTGCTCAATTGCTACATTAAAACGGTATGTTTCTTTTTCAGAACTGGAAAAACACGATCGTGACAGCATTCGAACCTGTAATGTTCAGATCCGAAGACCGATGCCTGATCCATTAGGCCACACGGTCACTGACGACCAACTATAACTTGTATACGACTCATCTCGAAACGCTCACACCCCTGAGGAATTGTATTTTCGTTCTACACAGCCGCTGTTCCTTGCTCTTTCCCACCCATTCGTTACATTCAACCTTTTACGAGACCGACCAAATATGGACTGGGAAACAAGACCACACACTTTGTGCATTCGGAATCGAAGGCAGGGTGTCCCTCGCCGCATTTGCTACGACGGCCATTTGCTACTTCTGCAGAAGAGGCGGCGGCGGCGGCGACGTCGACGACGACGACGACGACGACGACGACGATGACCGCGAGAGGCTCTGAGACATGTCAGAAATACATCTATAAAATTTACTTCAGACTGCCTCGTCCCACCTTATGCTGTACCGCTTTGGCAAATGCTTTATCTGTCTGGCGTGGGACCTGTCGTCACGCGGTGCGTTTTATGGCGTGGGCCAGTCCGCGCCAGCGCGCCGTAAGGCACAGAGGTTCGCAATGGGGCGTATCGCTTCCAGTCGGACGTGCCCACAGGGGAAGTGATGCGTCATATATAGCCTCTCCTTCTCAAGTGGCTCTTTCCGCCTTCAAGTGGTGCCGGACGTTAAGCTCGGCATTTCTCGGGCTTGCCCGGGCGTGCCTTGCGACAAAAGGAAGAGCTGCGACCCAACCCGATGCGAAAGCGAAGGGTGCGTGGCACAGGGGGAGCTGTGTCGAGGGAGGAACATCTGTCCCTTTCTGTTCGCAGGGCCCAGACCAGCAGGAGCTCTGCATGGCGGCGACTTCGTTCGTCGGCGTGGGATCGCGGCGCGAGTCGGCAAGGGCGACCCCCTGGGTAACCGGTGCGTGTTCTGCCAAACCCAGGAGGTGGTGACATCGCCTGGGCCAGGTTAACTGGGTCCAGACCGCCGAACGTCTGGGGGACCGGCCCGCCACCTGAGTAGGAGTGGGTCATTGGCCGAAAGGTGGAAACTCGGGCTAGTAGGCGGCGAAGGGCGAGAGGTGCACCCGCCTCTCCGGAGTGCGGGGTGCAGTTGCCGAGGAGCGTCGCGTGAAATCGTCGATGACGGAGCCTTCGATGGGGACCAGTGCGCTGGCAACGGCGCGCTGAACCCGGCAGTTCGAGAGGGCCCTTGACCTTGGGGCGAGGTCGGTGGGCGAGCTACAAGAAGTCCCCACCCATGCCAGAGGAGCCGGTCCGGGGCAAGAGACGGGCTCCCACCTTTTTAATATCACTCGTAAATCATGGCGACGACAGATACGAGTGATTCGAGTGCGCCTCAACGTGCGTCTACTGCGCCTGATCCCTCTCCTCAGGACGAGCTGGGACAGGTCAAGAATGAGACAGTAATGCAAAGGCTTGCCAGAATAACTACGCTCATGGAGCAGTCTGTAAAAAATGGCAAGATCAGCCAAGCCGGAATGTCAGCTATTAAAAATGAATTGGCAGCTTGGGCCGTCGTCCATGCAAAACTAGAAGGAAGGCTAGAAGAACTGGAAAAAGAAAACAACAGACTAAGAAAGCAGCCAGTGAAAACTTGGGCGGCAGTGGCAGCGTAAGCTCCCACCAAGCCCAACACCACTAGAGAGACAATAGACAAGGTAACTAAGAGTCCAGATACGGCAGTCTTTTTGAGAACACTTCCTGGACAAGACACTAGCATAAAGAAAATACAGGAGTTATTCACGAAAACCGTGGACCCTGTGAAGGAAAAAATAAAGATAAAGAGAATCAAACCGAGTAGGAATTCAGTCATCGTAGAAGTTGCCTCGGAAGAGGATAAAGAAAAGCTGTTGAAGAACCAAAAGCTGAACTCAGTGGTGAAATGTGAGCCACCAAGAAAAAGAAATCCTCTCGTCATACTTTATGACGTGCCATCTATTACGACGAACGAAGAGGTGTCAGAGACAATCAGGGCACAAAATTTTGAGCACTTAAGCGTTGATGAATTTAATAATTGTTTCAAACTTAGATTTAAAACGGGTCCACGAGGTCGTGATGTTGTACATCATGTCGCTAAAGTGACAGCACAGATGTGGAAGAATATCACAACAATGGGCAGGATCTATGTTGGCTTCCATGCCATCAACACCAGAGACTATGTCGTGGTACCTCGTTGCCACAACTGTGGTGACCTGGACCACATTCTCAGGCTGTGCACCAGGGAGCCGGCGTGCACCAAGTGCGGAGAAAGAGGCCATAATCGCAAGGACTGTGAAGGTACACTAATCTGCATACCATGCAAAAGTAGAGGAAAGAAGTCTTGTGGAGCCGTAGGTCGGAATTGCCCAACATACAGAATGTTAGAACAAAGATTAATCTCCAAAACTGATTATGGCTGAACTCGGCATACCGAACAGGATGCCGAAGCATAAGTCCCCGAGCAAGAGGAGGAGAGACGCTATGAGGGCAAGTAAATTCAAGCTATTTCTGAGGTCGCTTACGGGCGCCGGAAAAACGGAAACAACAGATATAGCCATTCAAACTGAGCCCCAAAGGGTGAACATAGCTATACAAACAGATCTCCCTATAGCAGCAGCTCCCTCCTCTGAAAGCCGGGGAGCAGAGCCGATAAAACATCAGAAACGGCAAGGGCATCCTGCGGCCGTAACAGTCTCTGGAGAGAATCAGAACAAGCATGAGAAACAGATTCAAGAAAATGAAGTAACTAGCTCCAGCATAAATTCTACCGAATAGAGTACTCCAGTGGTCAGATTGCCACCTGTGGATCCTGTGAGGGTCTACCCTAATTTAGAATATACTATGCAGCTAGCAAGACTTGAACAGCCGGCTACCCTGACCACAGCCCTGAGACATGTGGTTCGTGTAGGACATGAAGAAGGAAGAAGGGTAACCTTCTCGGAGATGGAGGCTGTTGACAGAATCCAACTAAAATCAGTGAATCTCCCCACCGACTTCGGAGCCCTGCGGGACCTGCTACGAAAAGTCTTCGAAAGGAGAGGTGAGAAATTCGACTTAGACGACATCTACGAGCAGGCAGTTCTAGCCAATGGAAGAATTGCATTTGACTGGACTAAAACCTGGCCAAATGACCGTATACATACATACTTCCCTTGATGACAAAGTTTACCATAGGACAATTAAATACACATAACAGCCGACTCGTAATGCAGGAACTTCGAAGGGAGGTGGAGGAGCGGAGATTGGATGTGCTCTGTCTACAGGAGCCGTACTCCCAAGCTGGAAAGGTCGCTTTTGCTGCCGCAACATGGCACATAATTAGTAAAGGAGAAGTCCCGAAAGCGGCGATAATAATAACAAATAAGCTCCTGAGAGTCACCACGCTCTCTCAATTCACAACTACCCACTGCAACGTCGTGAAGTTGCAATCCCCAACTGGAATCGTCTTCATAATAAACATGTACTTCCAGTACAGTGATAATATTGAAACACACTTAGATCACCTAACGAGAGTGACCACGGCGTTGCGGGGGAGAAAGTTGATAATTACAGCTGACATAAATGCCAAATCCCCCCTGTGGTACAGTGGCACACGAGATGCAAATGGTGAGAAGGTAGAAGAATATATTATGGCAACACAACTTGTGGTGGCTAATAGGCCGGGCAATCCTCCTACCTACACGGCGGGAGGAAGACAAGGGACAAATATTGACGTAACTCTAATAACACCAAATGTTACAAACATACTCCAAAATTGGAAGGTAATAGGGAATGCCACCACGAGCGACCATAATTTAATAACTTTCACCATAGGGGATAGAGAGTGCCGCTGGGCCATGGGGTGGGAATTGCAATATAACTTTAATAGAGCAGATTGGGAGCGGCTAGCGAGGGAGTGCGACATTCCTCCTTTACCGGAAGGGGACGCACAACAAGATATAGACGTAAACGACAGAACTGACGACATAGTGACCGCCATAACTAGAGCGGTGAGGGCTGCTGTACCAACCAGGAGGAGGGCCATGGCGGCCTCTCTGTCACCATGGACGCCTGAACTAGAGGAATTGCGTCAGTCTGTCAGAAGGCTAAGGAGGTACTACCAGCGCAGTGTCGTCTGGCAGGAGAAACAAAGATGGCAGTTGCGGTATAGGGAGGCCAAGCAACAGTTCCAAAAGGAACTACGCGAGGTCAGGATGCGGAGCTGGGAACGCTACGTGCTCAGTCAACTTGTGCTGGATCCATGGGGACTTCCCTACAAGTTAGTGAGGGAAAAGATCCGCTCTCCTATGGAGCTATCAACTGTCAGGCACGGGGGCGGGATGACGGAGTCCTGGCAGGAAACTGCTGGGGTCCTCCTCCAGTCCCTGTTGCCTGATGACTATGCGGACGGGGAAACTGAAGCACAGCGGCAACTGCGAGAGGAGGATCAAGTGCAATATAACAACGATGCAGCGGTCTACCCCTTCTCGGAAGAGGAGGTGGTGGCCCACATAAAATCTCTCAAAAGAGGGAAAGCTCCTGGGCCACACGGCATTGTGGCGGAGGTGGTGCAATTCCTGGCCCCCCAGCTGGTTGCGCCATTAACGCATTTATATAATGAATGCCTAAGGCAACAACAGTTCCCAAGGAGATGGAAAAAGGCAAATGTTGTCATTATAAAGAAAGGACAAGATAATGATCCAGCGGAAGTGAAGTCATACAGGCCAATCTGCCTGTTGGACTTGCTTGGTAAAATATTAGAGAAGTTGCTGGCTGACATACTGGCGGCACACAGAGTTTTGTGCGGGATGAGCAGCAGGCAATTCGGTTTCAGGCCTGGGCGATCGGCATCTGATGCAATCGCCCTAGCAGCCGAGGTCTGCGGCTCAACCCCGCATAAATACGTGGTGGGCATCATGGTGGACATCAGTGGCGCCTTTGACAACCTGTGGTGGCCTTCGCTCTTCTCCTGCTTGCGGGAGAAAGAGTGTACAGGGCCGCTATATGGTTGCCTGAGGAGCTATTGCGAGGAACGAGAGGTCTGGCTATCATCCTCTAGCGAGAGAGTTAGTAAAGTGATCACGAAAGGATGTATCCAGGGATCGGTCCTTGGACCGCTTTTTTGGGACATCCATGTGGAGCCTTTATTGTACAACCTACAACAATGCGAGGATGTGCTAGAGGTGATAGCCTACGCAGATGACTTCCTCCTGTTGGTCGGTGGCCGGAGCCGAGAAGACATTGAACCTAAGATAGAAAGGGCCATAGACAAACTTCAACAGTGGTGCCACACCACCAAAATGACAGTCTCACCAAGTAAGTCAACTTACTTACTGCTGAAAGGACAACTAACCAGGAACCCGACAGTTAGAATCGACGGTTCATCAGTATTACGAAGACGTGACACACGATACTTAGGAGTCATCATTGATGAGAAATGGAACTTCGGGAGGCACATTGAAACCGTAACCCAAAAAGCCCTACAAATTCTAAATAATCTCATTTCCATAGGACATAAAAGATTTCACCTCCCTCCACACCTCATTAAACTATATCATAATAGTATCTTAACCTCAGTGGTGGGTTACGGCTCGGGAGTCTGGGCGCACAGACTCACGAGGGTTGTGCCCGCCATGGCAGTGAGAAGGGTTCAAACAAGTATGATATTACGATCTGTGGGGGCTTATAGAACGTCTCCAGGGGGGCCCTGTTAGTCATAATGGGGCTCTGCCCACTAGATATAAAGATAAGGGAGCAAGCAGCCTGGTATTGGGCAAAAAAGGGGAATCAAGGCAAAATTGAAGACATTATGGTGGTGAGGGTGGCAAATAAGAGGGAAATTATGAGAAGGGGAGAAGAATTATGGCAGGGGACTTGGGAAACGGAGGAAACCGAACGTAGAACTTTTCAGTTCATTCCGGACGTGAGGGAACGCTTGCAAATGAAGTATTTTGAGCCAACAAGGGGATTGATCCACTTTCTCACTGGACATGGACCCTACCCGACATACCTATGTCGGTTTGGGAAGAAGGCAACGCCCGCGTGTGACTGTGGCGTTCCGGAAGGTACTCCTGAACATGTGATCTACGAGTGTCCTCTCTTCAATGATGTTGCAACCACACTCCGAGACAGACTACCAAACCAAGACACATACCAACTTCTAAGACGCGAAGATACCTTTCAACTGCTTAACACTCTGGCAAACGAGGTATCACGTAAGGTGTTGATGGAATATCTGAGGGACATGAATTAACATAAACTCAGAAATATACACCGATTAACATAAACTCAGAAATATACACCGATTTCGTCTGAATTAACATAAACTCAGAAATATACACCGATTAACATAAACTCAGAAATATACACCGATTTCGTCTGAATTAACATAAACTCAGAAATATACACCGATTAACATAAACTCAGAAATATACACCGATTTCGTCTGGATGCCTGTTCCCATACCGCCTGTGCGCGGACTGACCGACTTTCCACCATAGTTGGGATCCGCCGCGTGCAGGAATAGGGGGAGTAGGGGTCAACTCTACCAAAATGGAAAGCACCAGATTTGACTTAGGATAAGCTTAGTTTGTAGGAATTAGACTAGGATATTTACGTTTAGGAAACTGCAGCGAAATAACATCTTGGCCTGCCCAGTGTCAGGGGCATGCTCTTCGGGTTTAGCTCGAAGAGCAAGGCAGTTATCAGTAGGTTTATACTCTCTGCTGGCACATATGAGACGCTGCAGATGTTAGAACTTAGTGATAAGAAGTAGTATTTAATTGTAGGTATAGACAATAATATTAGTAGTGCCCATTGTTGTGAAACACCTGTAGCTCACTTACAATTTAGAATTAAGAGGTGCATATTTGTAATAATCATTGTATAATAATAAAGGCCCACTAATCAATTACGGGAGTGGGTTATTATGTATAATTATTATTGTTGTTGAAATAAAAATTTAAAAAAAAATGCTTTATCTGCGCCATTCACCTTAATCACATCTGAGAGTAATTCTTAATAAAACGCCTGTCGCTAATTGTTCGTCATCACAGATACTGTTTGCTATACGGCCACGACGCGCAACTGATTTCCAAAATTCGTCTTCCTCCTGTGAGGATGGAACTTACGACCCCTGGTTTACCAGTCCAGTGCTCTACCACTGAGCTAAAGAGGCGCGGCCTAGCGGTGCTCTTGCGTACTTCGTTCTTACAGTCGTCTACATCATCAGACTTCAGCTGACAACACTTCATATTACCGGCTAATATTTGCACCTATGGCGACCCATTACTGCTTGGCTACACATCTGACACGTAACCGATGTGCTCTCCAAACAACAACACTTGCATTTCAGAACATGTCTTTCACTCATGTCTACAAAATCACCTTCACCTTCAATTACAGTTTCCTTGCGACTGACAGATGTAGGCGAAGTTTAAAGTTGCTATTTCCATTACATAACGTTAATCAGAAAAACGGTAATTTACATCTGCAGCGGAACAAAATTCCGTTCCGCCCAGCGTGGGGCTCGAAACCACGATCCTGGGATTAAGAGTCTCACGCTGTACTGACTGAGCTATCCGGCTGCCTCAGTGAACACCTGCCGGGTAGCACGTCACACAGTACTCGTTTGGGTTGGGTGGTCCCATACAGAATCTCGCCACGCTGCCTAATGTTTTTCTAACGTCACACTCGTCACGTACTTCACTTTTATTTCATAATCATTTCTGAGAGGTAAAGGAATTGCATGACAACATGCAGAGCTAGTGGCGTCAAAATTAACACACATACTTGATGTGACTCAAAAGCCGAACGAGTTACTTTCCGACGTTGTTTTAGATGTGCAAGTGCCAGTCAAAACTCACGGTGACGCCACTCTGCCGACCATTTCGCTAGTTGTTGTGTGTGTTTCAAGCTCAAGGGCACCTCCAAGCAAAAAATGTTCGACAGCAACATTCAGACGGTTTCGTACTGCTCAATTGCTACATCAAAACGGTATGTTTCTTTTTCAGAACTGGAAAAACACGAGCGTGACAGCATTCGAACCTGTAATGTTCAGATCCGAAGTCCGATGCCTGATCCATTAGGCCACACGGTCACTGACGACCAACTATAAGTGGTATACGACTCGTCTCGAAACGCTCACACCCCTGAGGAATTGTGTTTTCGTTCTACACAGCCGCTGTTCCTTGCTCTTTCCCACCCATTCGTTACATTCAACCTTTTACGAGACCGACCAAATATAGACTGGGAAACAAGACCACACACTTTGTGCATTCGGAATCGAAGGCAGGGCGTCCCTCGCCGCATTTGCTACGATGGCCATTTGCTACTTCTGCAGAAGAGGCGGTGTCGACGACGACGACGACGACGACGACGACGACGACGACGACGACGACTGCGAGAGGCTCTGAGATATGTCAGAAATACATCTATAAAATGTAATTCAGACTACCTCGTCCCACCTTATGCTGTACCGCTTTGGCAAATGCTTTATCTTCGCCATTCGCCTTAATCACATCTGAGAGTAATTCTTAATAAAACGCCTGTCGCTAATTGTTCGTCATCACAAATACTGTTTGCTATACGGCCACGACGCGCAACTGATTTCCAACATTCGTCTTCCTCCTGTGAGGATGGAACTTACGACCCCTGGTTTACCAGACCAGTGCTCTACCACTGAGCTAAAGAGGCGCGGCCTACAGGTAATCTTACGTACTTCGTTCTTACAGTCGTCTACATCATGAGACTTCAGCTGACAACACTTCATATTACCTGCTAATATTTGCAGCTATGGCGACCCATTACTGCTTGGCTACACATCCGACACGTAACCGATGTGCTCTCCAAACAACAACACTTCCATTTCAGAACATGTCTTTCACTCATGTCTACAAAATCACCTTCACCTTCAAATACAGTTTCCTTGCGACTGACAGATGTAGGCAAAGTTTAAAGTTGCTATTTCCATTACATCACGTTAATCAGAAAAACGGTAATTTACATCTGCAGCGGAACAAAATTCCGTTCCGCCCAGCGTGGGGCTAGAACCCACGATCCTGGGATTAAGAGTCTCCCGCTCTACCGACTGAGCTATCCTGCTGCCTCAGTGAACACCTGCCGGGTAGCACGTCACACAGTAATCGTTTGGGTTGGGTGGTCCCATACAGAATCTCTCCATGCTGCCTAATGTTTTCCTAACGTCACACTCGTCACGTACTTCACTTTTATTTCATAATCATTTCTGAGAGGTAAAGGAATTGCATGACAACATGCAGAGCTAGTGGCGTCAAAATTAACACACATACTTGATGTGACTCAAAAGCAGAACGAGTTACTTTCCGACGTTGTTTTAGATGTGCAATTGCCAGTCAAAACTCGCGATTACGGCACTCTGCCGACCATTTTGCTAGTTAACACCGGTCTAGTTGTGTGTGTTTCAACCTCAAGTGCATCTCCAAGAAAAAAATGGTCGACAGCAACATTCAGACGGTTTCGTACTGCTCAATTGCTACATCAAAACGGTATGTTTCTTTTTCAGAACTGGAAAAACACGAGCGTGACAGCATTCGAACCTGTAATGTTCAGATCCGAAGTCCGATGCCTGATCCATTAGGCCACACGGTCACTGACGACCAACTATAAGTGGTATACGACTCGTCTCGAAACGCTCACACCCCTGAGGAATTGTGTTTTCGTTCTACACAGCCGCTGTTCCTTGCTCTTTCCCACCCATTCGTTACATTCAACCTTTTACGAGACCGACCAAATATAGACTGGGAAACAAGACCACACACTTTGTGCATTCGGAATCGAAGGCAGGGCGTCCCTCGCCGCATTTGCTACGATGGCCATTTGCTACTTCTGCAGAAGAGGCGGTGTCGACGACGACGACGACGACGACGACGACGACGACCGCGAGAGGCTCTGAGATATGTCAGAAATACATCTATAAAATGTAATTCAGACTACCTCGTCCCACCTTATGCTGTACCGCTTTGGCAAATGCTTTATCTTCGCCATTCGCCTTAATCACATCTGAGAGTAATTCTTAATAAAACGCCTGTCGCTAATTGTTCGTCATCACAAATACTGTTTGCTATACGGCCACGACGCGCAACTGATTTCCAACATTCGTCTTCCTCCTGTGAGGATGGAACTTACGACCCCTGGTTTACCAGACCAGTGCTCTACCACTGAGCTAAAGAGGCGCGGCCTACAGGTAATCTTACGTACTTCGTTCTTACAGTCGTCTACATCATGAGACTTCAGCTGACAACACTTCATATTACCTGCTAATATTTGCAGCTATGGCGACCCATTACTGCTTGGCTACACATCCGACACGTAACCGATGTGCTCTCCAAACAACAACACTTCCATTTCAGAACATGTCTTTCACTCATGTCTACAAAATCACCTTCACCTTCAAATACAGTTTCCTTGCGACTGACAGATGTAGGCAAAGTTTAAAGTTGCTATTTCCATTACATCACGTTAATCAGAAAAACGGTAATTTACATCTGCAGCGGAACAAAATTCCGTTCCGCCCAGCGTGGGGCTAGAACCCACGATCCTGGGATTAAGAGTCTCCCGCTCTACCGACTGAGCTATCCTGCTGTCTCAGTGAACACCTGCCGGGTAGCACGTCACACAGTAATCGTTTGGGTTGGGTGGTCCCATACAGAATCTCTCCATGCTGCCTAATGTTTTCCTAACGTCACACTCGTCACGTACTTCACATTTATTTCATAATCATTTCTGAGAGGTAAAGGAATTGCATGACAACATGCAGAGCTAGTGGCGTCAAAATTAACACACATACTTGATGTGACTCAAAAGCAGAACGAGTTACTTTCCGACGTTGTTTTAGATGTGCAATTGCCAGTCAAAACTCGCGATTACGGCACTCTGCCGACCATTTTGCTAGTTAACACCGGTCTAGTTGTGTGTGTTTCAACCTCAAGTGCATCTCCAAGAAAAAAATGGTCGACAGCAACATTCAGACGGTTTCGTACTGCTCAATTGCTACATCAAAACGGTATGTTTCTTTTTCAGAACTGGAAAAACACGAGCGTGACAGCATTCGAACCTGTAATCTTCAGATCCGAAGTCCGATGCCTGATCCATTAGGCCACACGGTCACTGACGACCAACTATAAGTTGTATACGACTCGTCTCGAAACGCTCACACCCCTGAGGAATTGTGTTTTCGTTCTACACAGCCGCTGTTCCTTGCTCTTTCCCACCCATTCGTTACATTCAACCTTTTACGAGACCGACCAAATATAGACTGGGAAACACGACCACACACTTTGTGCATTCGGAATCGAAGGCAGGGCGTCCCTCGCCGCATTTGCTACGATGGCCATTTGCTACTTCTGCAGAAGAGGCGGTGTCGACGACGACGACGACGACGACGACCGCGAGAGGCTCTGAGATATGTCAGAGATACATCTATAAAATGTAATTCAGACTAAATCGTCCCACCTTATGCTGTACCCCTTTGGCAAATGCTTTATCTTCGCCATTCGCCTTAATCACATCTGAGAGTAATTCTTAATAAAACGCCTGTCGTTAATTGTTCGTCATCACAAATACTGTTTGCTATACGGCCACGACGCGCAACTGATTTCCAACATTCGTCTTCCTCCTGAGAGGATGGAACTTACGACCCCTGGTTTACCAGTCCAGTGCTCTACCACTGAGCTAAAGAGGCGCGGCCTAGCGGTGCTCTTGCGTACTTCGTTCTTACAGTCGTCTACATCATGAGACTTCAGCTGACAACACTTCATATTACCTGCTAATATTTGCAGCTATGGCGACCCATTACTGCTTGGCTACACATCCGACACGTAACCGATGTGCTCTCCAAACAACAACACTTCCATTTCAGAACATGTCTTTCACTCATGTCTACAAAATCACCTTCACCTTCAAATACAGTTTCCTTGCGACTGACAGATGTAGGCAAAGTTTAAAGTTGCTATTTCCATTACATCACGTTAATCAGAAAAACGGTAATTTACATCTGCAGCGGAACAAAATTCCGTTCCGCCCAGCGTGGGGCTAGAACCCACGATCCTGGGATTAAGAGTCTCCCGCTCTACCGACTGAGCTATCCTGCTGCCTCAGTGAACACCTGCCGGGTAGCACGTCACACAGTAATCGTTTGGGTTGGGTGGTCCCATACAGAATCTCTCCATGCTGCCTAATGTTTTCCTAACGTCACACTCGTCACGTACTTCACTTTTATTTCATAATCATTTCTGAGAGGTAAAGGAATTGCATGACAACATGCAGAGCTAGTGGCGTCAAAATTAACACACATACTTGATGTGACTCAAAAGCAGAACGAGTTACTTTCCGACGTTGTTTTAGATGTGCAATTGCCAGTCAAAACTCGCGATTACGGCACTCTGCCGACCATTTTGCTAGTTAACACCGGTCTAGTTGTGTGTGTTTCAACCTCAAGTGCATCTCCAAGAAAAAAATGGTCGACAGCAACATTCAGACGGTTTCGTACTGCTCAATTGCTACATCAAAACGGTATGTTTCTTTTTCAGAACTGGAAAAACACGAGCGTGACAGCATTCGAACCTGTAATGTTCAGATCCGAAGTCCGATGCCTGATCCATTAGGCCACACGGTCACTGACGACCAACTATAAGTTGTATACGACTCGTCTCGAAACGCTCACACCCCTGAGGAATTGTGTTTTCGTTCTACACAGCCGCTGTTCCTTGCTCTTTCCCACCCATTCGTTACATTCAACCTTTTACGAGACCGACCAAATATAGACTGGGAAACACGACCACACACTTTGTGCATTCGGAATCGAAGGCAGAGCGTCCCTCGCCGCATTTGCTACGATGGCCATTTGCTACTTCTGCAGAAGAGGCGGTGTCGACGACGACGACGACGACGACGACCGCGAGAGGCTCTGAGATATGTCAGAAATACATCTATAAAATGTAATTCAGACTAAATCGTCCCACCTTATGCTGTACCCCTTTGGCAAATGCTTTATATTCGCCATTCGCCTTAATCACATCTGAGAGTAATTCTTAATAAAACGCCTGTAGTTAATTGTTCGTCATCACAAATACTGTTTGCTATACGGCCACGACGCGCAACTGATTTCCAAAATTCGTCTTCCTCCTGAGAGGATGGAACTTACGACCCCTGGTTTACCAGTCCAGTGCTCTACCACTGAGCTAAAGAGGCGCGGCCTAGCGGTGCTCTTGCGTACTTCGTTCTTACAGTCGTCTACATCATCAGACTTCAGCTGACAACACTTCATATTACCGGCTAATATTTGCACCTATGGCGACCCATTACTGCTTGGCTACACATCTGACACGTAACCGATGTGCTCTCCAAACAACAACACTTGCATTTCAGAACATGTCTTTCACTCATGTCTACAAAATCACCTTCACCTTCAATTACAGTTTCCTTGCGACTGACAGATGTAGGCGAAGTTTAAAGTTGCTATTTCCATTACATAACGTTAATCAGAAAAACGGTAATTTACATCTGCAGCGGAACAAAATTCCGTTCCGCCCAGCGTGGGGCTAGAACCCACGATCCTGGGATTAAGAGTCTCCCGCTCTACCGACTGAGCTATCCTGCTGCCTCAGTGAACATCTGCCGGGTAGCACGTCACACAGTAATCGTTTGGGTTGGGTGGTCCCATACAGAATCTCTCCATGCTGCCTAATGTTTTCCTAACGTCACACTCGTCACGTACTTCACTTTTATTTCATAATCATTTCTGAGAGGTAAAGGAATTGCATGACAACATGCAGAGCTAGTGGCGTCAAAATTAACACACATACTTGATGTGACTCAAAAGCAGAACGAGTTACTTTCCGACGTTGTTTTAGATGTGCAATTGCCAGTCAAAACTCGCGATTACGGCACTCTGCCGACCATTTTGCTAGTTAACACCGGTCTAGTTGTGTGTGTTTCAACCTCAAGTGCATCTCCAAGAAAAAAATGGTCGACAGCAACATTCAGACGGTTTCGTACTGCTCAATTGCTACATCAAAACGGTATGTTTCTTTTTCAGAACTGGAAAAACACGAGCGTGACAGCATTCGAACCTGTAATCTTCAGATCCGAAGTCCGATGCCTGATCCATTAGGCCACACGGTCACTGACGACCAACTATAAGTTGTATACGACTCGTCTCGAAACGCTCACACCCCTGAGGAATTGTGTTTTCGTTCTACACAGCCGCTGTTCCTTGCTCTTTCCCACCCATTCGTTACATTCAACCTTTTACGAGACCGACCAAATATAGACTGGGAAACACGACCACACACTTTGTGCATTCGGAATCGAAGGCAGGGCGTCCCTCGCCGCATTTGCTACGATGGCCATTTGCTACTTCTGCAGAAGAGGCGGTGTCGACGACGACGACGACGACGACGACCGCGAGAGGCTCTGAGATATGTCAGAAATACATCTATAAAATGTAATTCAGACTAAATCGTCCCACCTTATGCTGTACCCCTTTGGCAAATGCTTTATCTTCGCCATTCGCCTTAATCACATCTGAGAGTAATTCTTAATAAAACGCCTGTAGTTAATTGTTCGTCATCACAAATACTGTTTGCTATACGGCCACGACGCGCAACTGATTTCCAACATTCGTCTTCCTCCTGAGAGGATGGAACTTACGACCCCTGGTTTACCAGTCCAGTGCTCTACCACTGAGCTAAAGAGGCGCGGCCTAGCGGTGCTCTTGCGTACTTCGTTCTTACAGTCGTCTACATCATGAGACTTCAGCTGACAACACTTCATATTACCTGCTAATATTTGCAGCTATGGCGACCCATTACTGCTTGGCTACACATCCGACACGTAACCGATGTGCTCTCCAAACAACAACACTTGCATTTCAGAACATGTCTTTCACTCATGTCTACAAAATCACCTTCACCTTCAATTACAGTTTCCTTGCGACTGACAGATGTAGGCGAAGTTTAAAGTTGCTATTTCCATTACATAACGTTAATCAGAAAAACGGTAATTTACATCTGCAGCGGAACAAAATTCCGTTCCGCCCAGCGTGGGGCTAGAACCCACGATCCTGGGATTAAGAGTCTCCCGCTCTACCGACTGAGCTATCCAGCTGCCTCAGTGAACATCTGCCGGGTAGCACGTCACACAGTAATCGTTTGGGTTGGGTGGTCCCATACAGAATCTCTCCATGCTGCCTAATGTTTTCCTAACGTCACACTCGTCACGTACTTCACTTTTATTTCATAATCATTTCTGAGAGGTAAAGGAATTGCATGACAACATGCAGAGCTAGTGGCGTCAAAATTAACACACATACTTGATGTGACTCAAAAGCAGAACGAGTTACTTTCCGACGTTGTTTTAGATGTGCAATTGCCAGTCAAAACTCGCGATTACGGCACTCTGCCGACCATTTTGCTAGTTAACACCGGTCTAGTTGTGTGTGTTTCAACCTCAAGTGCATCTCCAAGAAAAAAATGGTCGACAGCAACATTCTGACGGTTTCGTACTGCTCAATTGCTACATCAAAACGGTATGTTTCTTTTTCAGAACTGGAAAAACACGAGCGTGACAGCATTCGAACCTGTAATCTTCAGATCCGAAGTCCGATGCCTGATCCATTAGGCCACACGGTCACTGACGACCAACTATAAGTTGTATACGACTCGTCTCGAAACGCTCACACCCCTGAGGAATTGTGTTTTCGTTCTACACAGCCGCTGTTCCTTGCTCTTTCCCACCCATTCGTTACATTCAACCTTTTACGAGACCGACCAAATATAGACTGGGAAACACGACCACACACTTTGTGCATTCGGAATCGAAGGCAGGGCGTCCCTCGCCGCATTTGCTACGATGGCCATTTGCTACTTCTGCAGAAGAGGCGGTGTCGACGACGACGACGACGACGACCGCGAGAGGCTCTGAGATATGTCAGAAATACATCTATAAAATGTAATTCAGACTAAATCGTCCCACCTTATGCTGTACCCCTTTGGCAAATGCTTTATCTTCGCCATTCGCCTTAATCACATCTGAGAGTAATTCTTAATAAAACGCCTGTCGTTAATTGTTCGTCATCACAAATACTGTTTGCTATACGGCCACGACGCGCAACTGATTTCCAACATTCGTCTTCCTCCTGAGAGGATGGAACTTACGACCCCTGGTTTACCAGTCCAGTGCTCTACCACTGAGCTTAAGAGGCGCGGCCTAGCGGTGCTCTTGCGTACTTCGTTCTTACAGTCGTCTACATCATGAGACTTCAGCTGACAACACTTCATATTACCTGCTAATATTTGCAGCTATGGCGACCCATTACTGCTTGGCTACACATCCGACACGTAACCGATGTGCTCTCCAAACAACAACACTTCCATTTCAGAACATGTCTTTCACTCATGTCTACAAAATCACCTTCACCTTCAAATACAGTTTCCTTGCGACTGACAGATGTAGGCAAAGTTTAAAGTTGCTATTTCCATTACATCACGTTAATCAGAAAAACGGTAATTTACATCTGCAGCGGAACAAAATTCCGTTCCGCCCAGCGTGGGGCTAGAACCCACGATCCTGGGATTAAGAGTCTCCCGCTCTACCGACTGAGCTATCCTGCTGCCTCAGTGAACACCTGCCGGGTAGCACGTCACACAGTAATCGTTTGGGTTGGGTGGTCCCATACAGAATCTCTCCATGCTGCCTAATGTTTTCCTAACGTCACACTCGTCACGTACTTCACTTTTATTTCATAATCATTTCTGAGAGGTAAAGGAATTGCATGACAACATGCAGAGCTAGTGGCGTCAAAATTAACACACATACTTGATGTGACTCAAAAGCAGAACGAGTTACTTTCCGACGTTGTTTTAGATGTGCAATTGCCAGTCAAAACTCGCGATTACGGCACTCTGCCGACCATTTCGCTAGTTGTTGTGTGTGTTTCAAGCTCAAGGGCACCTCCAAGCAAAAAATGTTCGACAGCAACATTCAGACGGTTTCGTACTGCTCAATTGCTACATCAAAACGGTATGTTTCTTTTTCAGAACTGGAAAAACACGAGCGTGACAGCATTCGAACCTGTAATGTTCAGATCCGAAGTCCGATGCCTGATCCATTAGGCCACACGGTCACTGACGACCAACTATAAGTGGTATACGACTCGTCTCGAAACGCTCACACCCCTGAGGAATTGTGTTTTCGTTCTACACAGCCGCTGTTCCTTGCTCTTTCCCACCCATTCGTTACATTCAACCTTTTACGAGACCGACCAAATATAGACTGGGAAACAAGACCACACACTTTGTGCATTCGGAATCGAAGGCAGGGCGTCCCTCGCCGCATTTGCTACGATGGCCATTTGCTACTTCTGCAGAAGAGGCGGTGTCGACGACGACGACGACGACGACGACCGCGAGAGGCTCTGAGATATGTCAGAAATACATCTATAAAATGTAATTTAGACTACCTCGTCCCACCTTATGCTGTACCGCTTTGGCAAATGCTTTATCTTCGCCATTCGCCTTAATCACATCTGAGAGTAATTCTTAATAAAACGCCTGTCGCTAATTGTTCGTCATCACAAATACTGTTTGCTATACGGCCACGACGCGCAACTGATTTCCAACATTCGTCTTCCTCCTGTGAGGATGGAACTTACGACCCCTGGTTTACCAGACCAGTGCTCTACCACTGAGCTAAAGAGGCGCGGCCTACAGGTAATCTTACGTACTTCGTTCTTACAGTCGTCTACATCATGAGACTTCAGCTGACAACACTTCATATTACCTGCTAATATTTGCAGCTATGGCGACCCATTACTGCTTGGCTACACATCCGACACGTAACCGATGTGCTCTCCAAACAACAACACTTCCATTTCAGAACATGTCTTTCACTCATGTCTACAAAATCACCTTCACCTTCAAATACAGTTTCCTTGCGACTGACAGATGTAGGCAAAGTTTAAAGTTGCTATTTCCATTACATCACGTTAATCAGGAAAACGGTAATTTACATCTGCAGCGGAACAAAATTCCATTCCGCCCAGCGTGGGGCTAGAACCCACGATCCTGGGATTAAGTGTCTCCCGCTCTACCGACTGAGCTATCCTGCTGCCTCAGTGAACACCTGCCGGGTAGCACGTCACACAGTAATCGTTTGGGTTGGGTGGTCCCATACAGAATCTCTCCATGCTGCCTAATGTTTTCCTAACGTCACACTCGTCACGTACTTCACATTTATTTCATAATCATTTCTGAGAGGTAAAGGAATTGCATGACAACATGCAGAGCTAGTGGCGTCAAAATTAACACACATACTTGATGTGACTCAAAAGCAGAACGAGTTACTTTCCGACGTTGTTTTAGATGTGCAATTGCCAGTCAAAACTCGCGATTACGGCACTCTGCCGACCATTTTGCTAGTTAACACCGGTCTAGTTGTGTGTGTTTCAACCTCAAGTGCATCTCCAAGAAAAAAATGGTCGACAGCAACATTCAGACGGTTTCGTACTGCTCAATTGCTACATCAAAACGGTATGTTTCTTTTTCAGAACTGGAAAAACACGAGCGTGACAGCATTCGAACCTGTAATCTTCAGATCCGAAGTCCGATGCCTGATCCATTAGGCCACACGGTCACTGACGACCAACTATAAGTTGTATACGACTCGTCTCGAAACGCTCACACCCCTGAGGAATTGTGTTTTCGTTCTACACAGCCGCTGTTCCTTGCTCTTTCCCACCCATTCGTTACATTCAACCTTTTACGAGACCGACCAAATATAGACTGGGAAACACGACCACACACTTTGTGCATTCGGAATCGAAGGCAGGGCGTCCCTCGCCGCATTTGCTACGATGGCCATTTGCTACTTCTGCATAAGAGGCGGTGTCGACGACGACGACCGCGAGAGGCTCTGAGATATGTCAGAAATACATCTATAAGATGTAATTCAGACTAAATCGTCCCACCTTATGCTGTACCCCTTTGGCAAATGCTTTATCTTCGCCATTCGCCTTAATCACATCTGAGAGTAATTCTTAATAAAACGCCTGTAGTTAATTGTTCGTCATCACAAATACTGTTTGCTATACGGCCACGACGCGCAACTGATTTCCAACATTCGTCTTCCTCCTGAGAGGATGGAACTTACGACCCCTGGTTTACCAGTCCAGTGCTCTACCACTGAGCTAAAGAGGCGCGGCCTAGCGGTGCTCTTGCGTACTTCGTTCTTACAGTCGTCTACATCATCAGACTTCAGCTGACAACACTTCATATTACCGGCTAATATTTGCACCTATGGCGACCCATTACTGCTTGGCTACACATCTGACACGTAACCGATGTGCTCTCCAAACAACAACACTTGCATTTCAGAACATGTCTTTCACTCATGTCTACAAAATCACCTTCACCTTCAATTACAGTTTCCTTGCGACTGACAGATGTAGGCGAAGTTTAAAGTTGCTATTTCCATTACATAACGTTAATCAGAAAAACGGTAATTTACATCTGCAGCGGAACAAAATTCCGTTCCGCCCAGCGTGGGGCTCGAACCCACGATCCTGGGATTAAGAGTCTCACGCTGTACTGACTGAGCTATCCGGCTGCCTCAGTGAACACCTGCCGGGTAGCACGTCACACAGTACTCGTTTGGGTTGGGTGGTCCCATACAGAATCTCGCCACGCTGCCTAATGTTTTTCTAACGTCACACTCGTCACGTACTTCACTTTTATTTCATAATCATTTCTGAGAGGTAAAGGAACTGCATGACAACATGCAGAGCAAGTGGCGTCAAAATTAACACACATACTTGATGTGACTCAAAAGCCGAACGAGTTACTTTCCGACGTTGTTTTAGATGTGTAAGTGCCAGTCAAAACTCACGGTGACGCCACTCTGCCGACCATTTCGCTAGTTGTTGTGTGTGTTTCAAGCTCAAGGGCACCTCCAAGCAAAAAATGTTCGACAGCAACATTCAGACGGTTTCGTACTGCTCAATTGCTACATCAAAACGGTATGTTTCTTTTTCAGAACTGGAAAAACACGAGCGTGACAGCATTCGAACCTGTAATGTTCAGATCCGAAGTCCGATGCCTGATCCATTAGGCCACACGGTCACTGACGACCAACTATAAGTGGTATACGACTCGTCTCGAAACGCTCACACCCCTGAGGAATTGTGTTTTCGTTCTACACAGCCGCTGTTCCTTGCTCTTTCCCACCCATTCGTTACATTCAACCTTTTACGAGACCGACCAAATATAGACTGGGAAACAAGACCACACACTTTGTGCATTCGGAATCGAAGGCAGGGCGTCCCTCGCCGCATTTGCTACGATGGCCATTTGCTACTTCTGCAGAAGAGGCGGTGTCGACGACGACGACGACGACGACGACGACGACCGCGAGAGGCTCTGAGATATGTCTGAAATACATCTATAAAATGTAATTCAGACTACCTCGTCCCACCTTATGCTGTACCGCTTTGGCAAATGCTTTATCTTCGCCATTCGCCTTAATCACATCTGAGAGTAATTCTTAATAAAACGCCTGTCGGTAATTGTTCGTCATAACAAATACTGTTTGCTATACGGCCACGACGCGCAACTGATTTCCAACATTCGTCTTCCTCCTGTGAGGATGGAACTTACGACCCCTGGTTTACCAGACCAGTGCTCTACCACTGAGCTAAAGAGGCGCGGCCTACAGGTAATCTTACGTACTTCGTTCTTACAGTCGTCTACATCATGAGACTTCAGCTGACAACACTTCATATTACCTGCTAATATTTGCAGCTATGGCGACCCATTACTGCTTGGCTACACATCCGACACGTAACCGATGTGCTCTCCAAACAACAACACTTCCATTTCAGAACATGTCTTTCACTCATGTCTACAAAATCACCTTCACCTTCAAATACAGTTTCCTTGCGACTGACAGATGTAGGCAAAGTTTAAAGTTGCTATTTCCATTACATCACGTTAATCAGAAAAACGGTAATTTACATCTGCAGCGGAACAAAATTCCGTTCCGCCCAGCGTGGGGCTAGAACCCACGATCCTGGGATTAAGTGTCTCCCGCTCTACCGACTGAGCTATCCTGCTGCCTCAGTGAACACCTGCCGGGTAGCACGTCACACAGTAATCGTTTGGGTTGGGTGGTCCCATACAGAATCTCTCCATGCTGCCTAATGTTTTCCTAACGTCACACTCGTCACGTACTTCACATTTATTTCATAATCATTTCTGAGAGGTAAAGGAATTGCATGACAACATGCAGAGCTAGTGGCGTCAAAATTAACACACATACTTGATGTGACTCAAAAGCAGAACGAGTTACTTTCCGACGTTGTTTTAGATGTGCAATTGCCAGTCAAAACTCGCGATTACGGCACTCTGCCGACCATTTTGCTAGTTAACACCGGTCTAGTTGTGTGTGTTTCAACCTCAAGTGCATCTCCAAGAAAAAAATGGTCGACAGCAACATTCAGACGGTTTCGTACTGCTCAATTGCTACATCAAAGCGGTATGTTTCTTTTTCAGAACTGGAAAAACACGAGCGTGACAGCATTCGAACCTGTAATCTTCAGATCCGAAGTCCGATGCCTGATCCATTAGGCCACACGGTCACTGACGACCAACTATAAGTTGTATACGACTCGTCTCGAAACGCTCACACCCCTGAGGAATTGTGTTTTCGTTCTACACAGCCGCTGTTCCTTGCTCTCTCCCACCCATTCGTTACATTCAACCTTTTACGAGACCGACCAAATATAGACTGGGAAACACGACCACACACTTTGTGCATTCGGAATCGAAGGCAGGGCGTCCCTCGCCGCATTTGCTACGATGGCCATTTGCTACTTCTGCAGAAGAGGCGGTGTCGACGACGACGACGACGACGACGACCGCGAGAGGCTCTGAGATATGTCAGAAATACATCTATAAAATGTAATTCAGACCAAATCGTCCCACCTTATGCTGTACCCCTTTGGCAAATGCTTTATCTTCGCCATTCGCCTTAATCACATCTGAGAGTAATTCTTAATAAAACGCCTGTCGTTAATTGTTCGTCATCACAAATACTGTTTGCTATACGGCCACGACGCGCAACTGATTTCCAACATTCGTCTTCCTCCTGTGAGGATGGAACTTACGACCCCTGGTTTACCAGACCAGTGCTCTACCACTGAGCTAAAGAGGCGCGGCCTACGGGTAATCTTACGTACTTTGTTCTTACAGTCGTCTACATCATGAGACTTCAGCTGACAACACTTCATATTACCGGCTAATATTTGCAGCTATGGCGACCCATTACTGCTTGGCTACACATCCGACACGTAACCGATGTGCTCTCCAAACAACAACACTTGCATTTCAGAACATGTCTTTCACTCATGTCTACAAAATCACCTTCACCTTCAAATACAGTTTCCTTGCGACTGACAGATGTAGGCAAAGTTTAAAGTTGCTATTTCCATTACATCACGTTAATCAGAAAAACGGTAATTTACATCTGCAGCGGAACAAAATTCCGTTCCGCCCAGCGTGGGGCTAGAACCCACGATCCTGGGATTAAGAGTCTCACGCTCTACCGACTGAGCTATCCCGCTGCCTCAGTGAACAGCTGCCGGGTAGCACGTCACACAGTACTCGTTTGGGTTGGGTGGTCCCATACAGAATCTCTCCATGCTGCCTAATGTTTTCCTAGCGTCACACTCGTCACGTACTTCACTTTTATTTCATAATCATTTCTGAGAGGTAAAGGAATTGCATGACAACATGCAGAGCTAGTGGCGTCAAAATTAACACACATACTTGATGTGACTCAAAAGCAGAACGAGTTACTTTCCGACGTTGTTTTAGATGTGCAATTGCCAGTCAAAACTCGCGATTACGGCACTCTGCCGACCATTTTGCTAGTTAACACCGGTCTAGTTGTGTGTGTTTCAAGCTCAAGTGCATCTCCAAGAAAAAAAATGGTCGACAGCAACATTCAGACGGTTTCGTACTGCTCAATTGCTACATTAAAACGGTATGTTTCTTTTTCAGAACTGGAAAAACACGAGCGTGACAGCATTCGAACCTGTAATCTTCAGATCCGAAGTCCGATGCCCGATCCATTTTTTTTTTTTTTTTTTTTTTTTTTTTTTTTTTTTTTTTTTTTTTTTTGCACTCGTAAAGTCGTCCCCGCACTAACGTCTTTTGTCTTCACTCTGAGCGGCCGATAGGAGAGTTGAATCCACCATGTCGAAAAAGGCTGTAAGCACTCCATCCTATATTGGCTGTGAAATGATTGTGTGGCTTAAAAAGTTTGCAAAATCAGCTTTATAGCTTTTCGTCTTCTGCAGTCGGTGGTGCTGTATCATTAAATACAGAAGAAAGTCTTCTTTACTCGTTTCGTTCACATTGAAAAGATAGTAAACTGTGTGGCCTTTAAGCCAGTTTACTGAATTTCGTTTGGTCTGCGGGTAAGGCACCACCTCCGGAGTGAGGAAATCGGCTGGCGTTATGGTGGCAGGGCATGTTCTAGTGATGCTTGCCAACAACTGTCTTATGACCGTCCAAACATCTCGGACTGTTTCGCAGACAAATCTGTGTTCCTCGCTATGTTGTACCCGGCATATGTTGCATAAGGGTGAATCGGCCAGATGAATGGAATGGAGCCTGGCATTGGTTGCTATTTTACGGTTCACCGTTAGATACCAAGTCGCTCGCACGTGAGACGGTAAATGTCGTGAATGAATATTATCCCAAATGACCCGCCAATTGTGAGCTGGATATTTCTCTTCGATGTTATTCCGGGATGTGGACTCGATCAAAGTCTTATACAATTGCTTCACCACCGTTATTTCCTTCTCCGGAATTCTTTGTCGAGCATAACTATATTCCAAAAGGAAGTATTGTAAATGGTAAAGGTCGTGTGGAATATGATGTACATCAATCGGGGGGTTGATGTCCGCCGGTGATATTTCGTTGAGCAGGTGAGCAGTGAGACAATGTGGAGATTTTGTCCACACCTTATACACACTGCTTAGATAGAGCGCCTGTGCCTTCTTATAAACATCAGTGAGGTTTAATCCGCCCTTCCGAGTAGGGAGCGTCAACGTAACAAATTTAACTTTGAAGGTATTGCCTCTGGTCACGAAATGGCCAAGAGCGGACAGCACTCTATTCGCAATGCCATTGGGAAGAGGCAACACTTTGGCTACATAGTTGATCTTCGAGACGATATAGGTGTTGACCAGTTCAACTTTTTGGAGAGCATTCAGTTGCCTCATACTATGCTGTTGTACACATGCCCTTACCTTGTGAAGTAAATCTCTATAATTTACAGCAATGGTATTCTGTATCTTCCGGCGAAACTCAAGTCCTAAGCACTTTATACTGGTAAGTTCCCGTAATCGGGCATGGTTGGGGAAATGTATTCCCCGTCCGACATTCATGATTCCAGATTTTTGCCAGTTCACCTTCGCCCCTGATGCCGCCGCATATCGTTGAAGTGTTTCAAGTGAGGACCTCACTTCTTGCGCGTTCACGACAAGAAAGCCGACATCATCTGCGTACGCACGGCACACAATCTTCTGTCTATTAATTTCCAATCCCTGCAAACGTTGAGTTAGCGTAGCAAGCAGAGGTTCTATGGCGATGGCAAAGAGAGCCATCGACATCGGACAGCCTTGCCTCACCGAACACGCGATATCAATCGCACCACTGAGGCGACCATTAATTTGGATTCACGAGGTACTATTACGGATCATATTGTCGATTACTTGCGTGAACTGGTGCTGAAATCCCAATTCTCGCATGACGTGGAAAAGGAATCGGTGGCTCACTCTGTCGAATGCTTTTTCAAAGTCTATCATTAAGAGGGCGCATTTTAATTTTCAGGCCTCCGCTACGGCTATCACATCTCTGTAATCCGTGAGCGTGTGGTAAATAGATCTATTTCTACCAACACTCGTTTGATACTGTCCTGTGATTGTGGACATGACATTTTTGAGCCGTTGGCTGAGGACACGGGCGAATAGTTTATAATCACTATTTAACAACGTGAGAGGTCTCAAGTTTGTTGGGTTGTCACTGCACGGGGTCTTGGGCAGTAAAACAACAATCCCCTGTCGAAATTCCTGCGGAATAACGTTACATGGGTTCATGAGTTCGTTACATATTGCAAGTAGTTTCGATTTCATCTGCGGCCAGAAGGTTTGATATACTTCTGCAGGTATGCCGTCCGAACCTGGAGATTTATTTTTCGGACTCCGTAGGAAAATGTCTGTTAATTCATCTTCTGTCACCTCTGTAATAAGCTGATTTGCCTCTGTGGGGCCGAGTCTCCGTGATAAATTTGTCGTAAAATCCGCAAACACGGTATCATCTGTTATTTTATTGGACATCAGGTCTCGATAGTACTCTTCAATCGCACTCAAGATTGCACTTTGTTTAGTAACTATGGCACCGGTGCTGGTTCGGATCTGTGTAAGGATTTTCCGACGGCCTCGTCGACTTTCACGTAACATGTGATACATGGCAGCCTCTTCTTCTTGCACCGTCGTAGGAACTCACGCCCGAACTTGAAAACCTTCCAACTGTTTCCGTTGCAGCGTTAAAATTTTTGCCTGAATTCTTTTGATCTGTGCAAAATTGCCGATATCGGTCGCGTCAAATTTATATAACTCCCGAAGACACTGAAAGTAAAATTCCATCGTCCGTTTGTGCCACTGATTTTTCTGACGGGAGTAAATCATTAAAGTTTTCCTAATTTGAGGTTTGGCGCATTGGAGCCACCACTCGATCGCGGAGTTGTAGGAATTGAATTTACGTTCACATACCGTCCAGGTGGAGAGGAAGGCTTCTCGACATTCAGTATCTTGCAAATGTGCAATGTTGAACTTCCATAACCCTCGACTCCGGTAGGTTTCCTGTTGTTTCATGTTGACGGAACAGATATAGGCAGCATGGTCGGAAAATACAGTAGACCATATTTCGGTGTGTAGCAGGTGTTGCTTTAAATTACACGATATGTAAATTCTATCTAACCTACTTGCCGAATGACTGGTAAAATGTGTAAAACCCACTGCCATTCCGTGCGTGGACGTCTAGGTGTCAGTTAAGCGGAGTTCTTGAATGATCTGTTCTAATTCAACACACCGATTAAAGTGCGGAGTTTGATCTGTTTGACTAAGCACACAATTGAAATCTCCGCCAAAAATGACATCAGTGTAGTTGGTCCCGAAGAGGGGAAGGATCTCGTGGCGGAAAAATTCTGCACGGCGTTGCCTATTACTGGACCCAGAAGGTGCGTAAATATTAACCAGTCTGATGTTATTGACAGTTACTGCTATCCCTCTGCCGGTCACAAGTTTTGCCTCACAATTGGCAATGATCCCTTCTTTTAAGAGTAATGCTGCTCCAAGTTCGAAACCGGTGCCAGGGTTTATGAACGCGTTATACCCGGCTATGTGGTCTAACTCGATATCACTCATTTCCTGAAGCATTGCTATATCTATGTCAGCTGCGTATAACAAGTCTGGTTAGTTTTTCAGATTCAAATCGCTACGTATCTTATTGATATTGAGAGTCAGGATCTTGTAGGCCTGCAAGGTGGTCATTGATGTTCCGTACGAAAGGAGTAGACGTTAGGATACGTCAGCTAGCTGTCAATTGGAGGCGCTGACAGTTTCGGTCGTTTGAGTAGCCATGGCCACGTGGACTTCGCTTCCATCAACTGCTGAGAGAGGGGGCAAGGAGCCAGTCGCGGGTGTTGAATCCTCCTGCATCTCTACATCATCTTCATTCGTTTCACACTCGTCTGCCCAATTAGGAGAGGAAAGGGTGCCTACTGGTTCAGGAACTGGTGGATTCGTATCCGGTGGCTCAGTGTGCTGAATCTGCATCTCATCTTGTCTGCTGTCGGACGTCGCGGGCGGCTCCGACACGGTGTTGTCAGATCGTGGTGTGTTACGTGAGAGCGAAGTCGAGGTGACAGCGTCAGCTGGTCCTTCTTTTAAATTCTGGCCGATTAATTTTGCCTTTCCCCTCAAGCTCGGTGCTGATTCATCCCCACCTTGATGAGCCATCCTCCGTTTTTTATTTTTCTTCGGAGATCTATAACCGCGTATTACTGCGTCAGAGTTCGGCATCTTTTCAGTCACTTGTTCGGACTTGGTAGCAGGAGCCAGGGACACCTCCGTTAACTCAGCACCCTGTATGGGTTGTTCTACCACCATATCACTGGTCCTGTTAGTGTCATGGGTTTCAGAAACAGCCATCCCGGACGTGACTGGAGTGTCCGGTGATGCTACATTAACTGCGAGACTGGGTCCGGCAGGTGGATCACGAATCGGTTGTATTGCCGGCTCACCGCGAGCAACCGACACGTACGATGCTGGTAATGTTGACATTGCGGGAGGTCGAACACACTCTCCGGTTGGAAGTTGAACTACACGACGCTATAAACATTCCGCACGCACATGTCCCGTCGAGTTACATCTAGCACATGTCCTAGGTTGGCCATCATACATTACGACTGCACGGTACCCACAAACCGTAACGTACGACGGAATGTGTCGTTGCAAGTCTACTTTAAGCTGCCGGACGCCATTCAACACCGGATATTTATGAGCCGGAGACCAACGTTCAGCAAAGTTACTCAAAACTTTGCCATATGGCGATATCGCTACATTTATCTGATCGGCTGGTACCTCAAAGGGTAGTTCAAAAATGCGAATTGTTCGAAGTCCAAGCCCTGCGTGGGGAACAGTAACTACACCCACATTGCCATCACTATGTTTAAACTTCAAACCGGAACTGAAGGAGTCAACTATTTTGTCACAAAAATCGGCATCTCTCATCTTGATATAAACTATGCTAGACAAAATCGACAAATGTATACCAATAATCTGATCGATTCCAATTTTCATCACGTCTTCGAGGAAATCCTCGATTTCGAAAGAGGTTGGTCGAGCAAATGAATTATCGAAAGTTAACTTCAAAGTATCTATCCTCATAGCTTGTGTCATCACTGATTCATCAACATCATTCCTCACACGCAAGAATAACCGCTGCTAGCGAGCGACTTACCCCGCAGAAGTAAACAAGCCAGCCACAGCGCTGAGCACAGACAAACGCACGCCACGGCCGCTGCAGGCAGACTGCCCATTAGGCCACACGGTCACTGACGACCAACTATAACTTGTATACGACTCATCTCGAAACGCTCACACCCCTGAGGAATTGTGTTTTCGTTCTACACAGCCGCTGTTCCTTGCTCTTTCCCACCCATTCGTTACATTCAACCTTTTACGAGACCGACCAAATATAGACTGGAAAACAAGACCACACACTTTGTGCATTCGGAATCGAAGGCAGGGCGTCCCTCGCCGCATTTGCTACGATGGCCATTTGCTACTTCTGCAGAAGAGGCGGCGGCGACGGCGACGACGACGACGACGACGATGACGATGACGATGACGACCGAGAGAGGCTCTGAGATATGTCAGAAATACGTCTATAAAATGTAATTAAGACTGCCTCGTCCCACCTTATGCTGTACCGCTTTGGCCAATGCTTTGTCTGCGCCATTCGCCTTAATCACATCTGAGAGTAAATCTTAATAAAAAGGCTGTCGCTAATTGTTCGTCATCACAGATACTGTTTGCTATACGGCCATGACGCGCAACTTATTTCCAAAATTCGTCTTCCTCCTGTGAGGATGGAACTTAAGACACCTGGTTTACTAGACCAGTGCTCTACCAGTTTTTTTTTTTAACAACAGCATACATTATTTATTTAGACGTAATGTAAAGAATTATTCTCCCAGTACACAACAAATACGGCTACTGTATGCATTGTTATTCAGAGGAAAATGAAGTTTACAACAGTATCATAATTAACTTGTAAGTATTAACATTTTTTTTTTAATGCAGTATGTCTCAGAATACTGTCATGCTAGACTGTTACGCACAAATACATAATCTGAAATACAGCACAAGATCAACTATTTGAAGCATACGTTTTTGTTTTCCTCTTCATAAATCTATACAAGTATTGTATTCTTTTCTCCAATTCATACCACTTTGTTGGTCTTGCAATTGGAAAAATACCATGCTGCAGTATTTTCCTCTGTCGAAGCAAAATCCGATATTCATTTCCACTAACACCACGGAGCCAAGACTGAACATTGTACAAGATCCTTCTTGGATGAAGTTTCTCATTTCCAAGAATATCTATATAATCATTTTGACCAAATAATGCTCGTCTCTCGCTCCAGGCATTTTTTGGTTTATATTCAGGCATTGGAAGCCTCCTGCCATCAACATGAGGTAATGTTCCTTTCTGCAGGATTTTGTCTTTATATCCGTATCTTCTTTTCAGTGGACCCTGAGCTACCTTCTCTGCATGGTATCTATATCTGACAACTGTCAGCTGCAAAGCTGGGTAGAGTTGTTGTACAGAATGAATCAATCTTCGTTGAAGCCAGTTCATTTTAATTTCAGATCAAACAATGTCCGCCACTATCACTTAACATTCGATAAACTGTATACCATCCACTATCCTCCCACACACCACATAACTTCAAAACACGCTTGTTTTGGATGCACATGCAAAGATGCGATACTCTTGCGTACTTCGTCCTTACGGTCGTCTGCATCATCAGACTTCAGCTGACAACACTTCATATTACCGGCTAATATTTGCAGCTATGGCGACCCATTACTGCTTGGCTACACATCTGACACGTAACCGATGTGCTCTCCAAACAACAACACTTGCATTTCAGAACATGTCTTTCACTCATGTCTACAAAATCACCTTCACCTTCAAATACAGTTTCCTTGCGACTGATAGAAATAGGCAAATTTTAAAGTTGCTATTTCCATTACATCACGATAATCAGAAAAACGGTAATTTACATCTGCAGCGGAACAAAATTCCGTTTCGCCCAGCGTGTGGCCCGAACCCACGATCCTGGGATTAAGAGTCTCACGCTCTACCGACTGAGCTTACCGGCTGCAGAAGAGGCGGCGGCGACGACGACGACGACGACGACGACGACGACGACCGCGAGATGCTCTGAGATATGTCAGAAATACATCTATAAAATGTAATTCAGACTGCCTCGTCCCACCTTATGCTGTACCGCTTTGGCCAATGCTTTATCTGCGCCATTCGCCTTAATCACATCTGAGAGTAATTCTTAATAAAACGGCTGTCGCTAATTGCTCTTCATGACAGATACCGTTTGCTATACGGCCACGACGCGCAACTGATTTCCAAAATTCGTCTTCCTCCTGTGAGGATGGAACTTAGGACACCTGGTTTACTAGACCAGTGCTCTACCACTTTTTTTTTATTTTTTTTATTTTTTATTACCAGATTGACTTGGTATATTTCACGAGAATTCAGACAACCATAGTCAAATCATCATTTAATATTAGCTGCAAAAAGAAAATCAACAAATTAGTTGAAACACAAATAAAACATTACTTCTGAAGGGGAAGACCAACCCGTTATCCCACCCGTATGAATTTTGGGTGTATATATATACATGCAAAAGAGAAAAAAAATTACGAAAAAATACAACAAGGGAGGGGACTCAAGCTCAGGGAAGAAACAGGAATCACAAGGGAACTTAACCAACACCTTGACGGTTAAACACAAGAAAAAGCATATTCGCAAAAAGCGTTCGGTATTGTGGTAACCGCTGCCATTTCCAATGCGCAGTTGACAAATAATGGTGAAAAACGCGGGGATCTGTGTCATTACCGCCTTCAATGACGTAGTGGACATAGGAACCCAAGAGCCAGACAATCGTGTTCGTTTTCGTCTGAGGAAAATAAGAGATGTCCGGATGTAAGAAGATGTCGCCTGGGAATGCGGTTTCAGGCCCTCTAGTAAGAAAAGGTAATTGACGGCGGACCCAGAGCCAGTGATCCCGTCCGCAAGCAACTAGCCTGTAAAGTAAGGTGTCAGTTTGATGACATTCCTCACACTGATCAGTCGGACGAAGGCCAATACGAAAAAGACGATCACCAGTAGGTATCAGACGGTGAATGACCTTATACCACATTGAAACAATCTCCATCGGCAAAATGGGAAGACTAAGATGAGACCAGACCGTTTTCCATGACGTTGACGGGGAGGCAAGTTCAACAGAAGAAGGGAAACATGCTGTACCCCAACGGATTTGTAGCATGTTGGTAGTAATATGCGTCATAGAAAGTATATCAGCACCCAGAATACCGACAAGTACAAAGTATTCACGAATGTGCCGCAATTTAGGATTAATCCGTCCAACATCAACAGGAGGGGTCAGACTGGCCGGCCGGAGGCGGGAAAGTAAACGAGAGGTGACTGAATGCGGAGCCCGCGTACAGGTTAAAACATTGCGGCAGGCAAATAAGATGGACGTCTTCACTTTGATATCTGAAAGACCCAATCCTCCAAGCTTCCGAGGCCTGGCCACAACTTCATACCGGACACGGAAGACATGGCGGCGCCACAGAAATCGACTAGACAGCTGTTTCAGCCTGCGGGCCATCATCGCGGGAAGCGGGAAGACCTGCGCAACGTAGTATATTTTACTGAAGACATAGGTCTCTAAAACCCGTGCCTTGTGAAGGAGGCTAAGGGAACGGCGGTCATGTTCAAGGATCGCCCCGTGAACACGACTCGTAACCTCACGCCAATTTAGTGCCGCCATTTTGATCGGATTACGATCCACTATGATCCCCAAGGTCTTATGGCGATCGACAACCGTCGCCCAAGGAATGACGACATGATCAAAGCCTCTCAACGGCAGGAACGTGCATTTGCGATCATTAATGCGAGCACCAGCAAGACCACAAAATGAATCCAAGGTATCCTTAAGCCGCGGTATATCCTCGGCATGTCGTACTAAAACCATGACGTCATCGGCGTATGCACGGACTGCAAAAATTTCCCCCAATATATTCCAGCCACGTAAGTGCATGGTGAGATGGCGAAGTAAGGGCTCTAAGGATAGAACAAAAAGTGACATGGATAAGGGGCTTCCCTGGGGTAACCCCCGTCTGATCGATATCCGGGGGGTAGGGTGACCGTTCACAATCACCGAGACACTGATACCGGTAAAAAGATTAGTTAAGACTTGTCGAGCATCATTATTAAAGCCGACAGCGGTGAGCACTCTCGATAAAAAATCATGGCTGACGCGATCGAACGCTTTTTGGAAATCAAGAAAAAGCAAAGCCCCTGGGATATTAGCGGCAGCCGCCACCGAGATTACATCGCGACATTCGAGAACGGAAGTCAGTATCGTGCGTCCAGGCACACAGCTTTGGTGGGCGGCAATAATGGTATCGAGCAGCTTAGAGAGACGGATATTAATTGCTCGAGCGACAAGTTTATAATCAAAGTTAAGGAGAGTAATAGGACGGAGGGAATCAATTGCAGGTCGACCTGTGGATTTCGGGAGGAGGACCATTCTGCCTTCCTGAAAAGGAGCAGGAAGTGAGACTCCCCGCATCACTTCATTTACCATTGACGTTAAGGTGTCACCAATGAGCGGCCAAAATTGAACATAGACCTCGTTAGGAATACCATCTAATCCAGGCGACTTTCGGGACTGCGATCCTGCAACAACATCATATATGTCATCCTTCTGAAAGGGACGCAGAAAGGCGTCGTTTAATTGAGGAGTGACGACGCGAGGCAGCAAGGAGGTAAAGTCGTCAAGAGAGGTTTCCGCCGGGACATGAGTATCGTACAGATCAGTAAAATAGGTGTAAACGAAGTCAGAAATGTCACGGTGAGAGGTGAACACGCGGCCGTCAGCGGTTGTGAGGGAGGCAAGGCACCCACATTTCCGGCGGAGTAGATGGTAGAGTGACGTCAGTTCCTCTTGTAGAAGGGAACGTGGTTGAGACCTCGTCCGCAGGCCCTCCATTTGAATGCGTTTGAGCTGCAGCAATTTGGCTTTGATGCGCTGTATATCAGTAACCCGTAGGGGAGCATGCGTAGCACTATCGTACAGTTGACGTAAGACAGAATAGTAAAATTCTTGCGTTCGTCGATCTTCTGCCACCTTCGCAGCCCCAAAACGCATGAGAGCCCTACGGATGTGTGGTTTTGCATACAGCGTCCACCATGCCACGATAGACGGGTACCGGTCCATAGTACGAGAACAACGAGTCCAAATGTCCTCCAGGACGATACCAAGGGAGGTATCTTGCAAATACGCGATATTGAGCATCCAAGGAGGACGAAACAATTTTACCGGTTGTCGCTCGTAATTAAACGTAACGGCTACAGCGCAATGATCAGTAAAACAGGCTGGTATCACATCAACAGCCAGAAGTTGCCCACACAAGGAATCGGAAAGGTAAAAGCGATCGAGGCGACTGCTAGACGTGGGAGTAAAGTAGGTATGTCGCACAAGTGTAGGATAGCGAGAAACCCACACGTCACGCAGGTGCAAGGAGCGCACAAGGTCGTTGAGTTCTTTACTGAAATTAAAATTAGGAGACTGATCTACCGGCCGTTGAACACAATTGAAGTCCCCACCTAAAATTATCTTTGTCGGGGATTTACGAAGCAGGTAAATGACTTCTTCTTTATAGAAACTCGAACGTGCGGTAGTACAACCCGAACCAGAAGGGGCATAAAGAAGGAGTAAACTGAGATCATAAAACGTGCACCCGATCCCCCTTCCACTGTCGAGTACTTCGAAATTTATCAACGGAATGCCTTCTCTATAAAACAAGGCAGTGCCCGTAGAAAGTTCGGAAGCGACATTAAAAAACGTCGAGAACCCAGGAATGGAAAACTGGTCGAATAGGACTTCCTGTAAAAAAACAACATCTGCCCCAGACTGATAGATAAACTGTCGCAAAGCGGCGAGCCGAAGCTCAGAACATATTCTGTTAATATTCAGAGTAAGAAATGTATATGCTTGCATGGAACTTCAACCCAGAAAGAAGAACAAAGATCGGTAGAGAGCCGTCAGCTGACGGAGCAGCATACAAATAATCATACCAGAAACAAGCGCTGAACCACAGAGAGAAAAACTACGAAACAGAACCCTCATCTTCCCACTGCTTTTTCTTCGGCCGTGACGCGGCTCTCTGTGGCTGTTTACGTGTTCGACTGCGGCTCCGCGGTGCCGACGCTGTAGCGTTCGGCTGCGTGGGAGCATCATGTAGACATTCCGTGTCAGATTGCGGGAGAGAGGCCTCTACATCCCACTCGTCCGCAGACATGGGTTCACGGTGGGACAGTTGGTGAATAACAACGGGATCCACTGGCTCTGGAGAATCAATCAGTTGTTTTATGGGAGGAGGCTGTGACCCAGAGGGGGCGACAGAAATTCCAGAAGGGGGATGCGAAACAGAGTCAATAGGAGAAGTGTCAGAGAGAACCGGAGAAGACACGTGGCAACCAGAAGCAGATTCCGTCACAGGCGTCTCCGAATAGGCTGCCGCGGCAGCAGGAACAACGTCAGATAAGGTGTCAGGGAGCTTCTGCAAAGGCGTGATATCACCTGTGGCGTCCTCATCCATGATTTCCGACTGAGAAAGAGAGTCCTTTACCGGAGGCCCATCGGAAGGGCGAGCCAATAAGGAAGATTCATCATCCGCATCATCCTGTGTTCGCCGACGCTTGTTGTGAGAAATCAGCGCGGGCACATCGGAATTAAGGGCAGCAACATCCCTACACAAGGACAACGGGGGAAAATCACGGCCGTTGTCGGGTAACGGATCACTGCGTCCCTCAGTAACAGTGAGCGATTCAGTCCGAGATCCTTGCGGGAGAAGATCAGCTAAAGTCAATTTTTTACGCTGTTCGTATGTAGGTTTTAATACCACCACACGCCGTGGACAATTAGTACGGAAATGACCAGTTTCATTACAATAATAACATGTTCCTTCCTGGCCACTGTACGTGATATGGACCCTATAACCACATACCTGTAGGTGAGAAGGAATAGGTTTTTTGACCACCATTTCCACCGACCGAATACCACTATTTACCTGTAAGCGGTGCTGAGCAGACCAGCGTTCCTTTCGAATATGGCGTACGTCCCCATAAGGAAGCAAAACGGACTTCAGAAAACAGTCGTCAACCTCGGGCGGAAGGTTAAATACCCGAACATTCGTATATATCACTTCTGCATTTGCCAAGAGAACCATACTAGTGGAACCATCACGGTGCGTAAAGGGTACCTGAGAACCATGACGAGAAAGTAGCCTATCAACCTGGAGCGGGTCAAGAAACTTAACAAAAAACACATATTATTCGCTGTCGAAATATGCGGTATGCACCTGATCAGTAGTGACCTTAACTGTATCGACTAACCAGTCATGTATCTCCAAAGAACCGGGCTGGACGTGACGCGTGGATTTGTCAAAGGTAAAACTGACTGTACCTGTACGCGGAACATTCGTGGAAACCATGGTGGACATCACGGCGAGAGACGACTCCGCGACAGGAAGGGCTGCACGAACACCAAACACCAGCCGACAACCAGCGATGCGACGCGCACGGAGGCCAACACGGCACTAAACTGACAGGAGGAAAACACGCTGCGCTACGGTAGAGGCGGAACTAAGAGCACAACCTAGTCGCCCGACGCGCGAAGCGAGAATTACCACTGAGCTAAAGAGGCGCGGCCTAGCGGTACTCTTGCGTACTTCGTCCTTATGGTCGTCTGCATCATCAGACTTCAGCTGACAACACTTCATATTACCGGCTAATATTTGCAGCTATGGCGACCAATTACTGCTTGGCTACACATCTGACACGTAACCGATGTGCTCTCCAAACAACAACACTTGCATTTCAGAACATGTCTTTCACTCATGTCTACAAAATCACCTTCACCTTCAAATACAGTTTCATTGCGACTAACAGACGTAGACAAAGTTTAAAGTTGCTATTTCCATTACATCACGTTAATCAGAAAAACGGTAATTTACATCTGCAGCGGAACAAAATTCCGTTCCGCCCAGCGTAGGGCTCGAACCCACGATCCTGGGATTAAGAGTCTCACGCTCTACCGACTTTTTTTTAGGTTTTTCTTTATTCATATTTTTTTAAAACACTGTTTTTTTCGTTTTTCCTTTGTAATGACCCAGGGCAGGTAGGTGGAGGGCAGGGGTCGTATCCCGAGGCCTGGCCATGACGTCTCCTCCTCCCTGCACCGAAGCACAGTGTCACCAATACGTTGTAATTGTCTTTGGTTCGGAGTCTTATGATACTTATATGTGAACACGGGACTTATGAAGCGTTGTCTATCCAAACAGTTATTTTGCCTTCCTCCCAAGATTGTACCTAAGATCTAGCGAGAATGTCTTCCTTGTCATGAAGTTAGCTCAATATGCCCCTATACCGGTTCCATTAATGATTCAGGCGCAGGAGCGATCAATAGAAATCAAAACTTAACCAACTCCCTGCTTTTCGAAAACAATAGCAAGCATATTCGCAAAGTCCCTCTTAAGGTGTGGGAAAGACTTTTGCGTCCAGTACTCATGAAGCATGTATCCAGTAAACGAAATAAAATCGGTAATACCATGATGATCAACCACTGCAAAAATGTAACGGCCAAGAAGCCACATAACGGTGTTGTTCTTGGTCCGGGGATAAAAAACCGTGTCCGGCCAGCAGAGAATATCAGTCTTTAATGCCGATTCGGAGCTCCTGGTGAGTAAAGCCAATTGTCGGCGCAGCCAGTGCCACATGCGATGACGGTCAGCGCCGGTAAATCGGTGTTGGAGTGTATCAACACAACCACACGTTTGACAAAGCGGTGAGACACATAAACCTATACAATGAAGGCGCTCGTTCGTAGGAATCAGCTGATTAACTACCTTATACCATAGGGAGGCAACAGTTGCTGAATGAACGGGTAAGCTAATATTCGTCCATATGTTACGCCAATTAAAACTGGGATAATGCAAAACAATCGGGTTGGAAGAAGAAGACCGGTGCCATTTGTCAAGCAGGGTTAGCGTAGTAATAACAGGACGACGTTGTAAGTGGAGATCTAGGTAACTAATCTCAATGTAGAAGTCCCGAACATGCCGTAGCTTCGCATTTAGAGGCCCAACGTTAATGGGCGGTGACAAGCTCGCAGGACGAATGACATGGAATAATCGCGAAGTAACAGTCGGGGACTCAGATAATAAAAGATGGAGGGTTCGCTTAACATAAAGGGCAGCAGCCTTGACACGGACATCGGTGAACGACAAACCTCCCTCAAGACGCGGCTTCGTAAGAACATCACAACGTAATTTAAAAATATGCCCCCGCCAAATATATCCGTTAATAAGCTGGACCATTTTTGCACCCTGCATTCGGGGAAGCGGAAACAACTGAGCAACGTAATATACTTTACATAAAACATAAGTGTCTAATACACGCTTTTTTTGCAGTAGCGGTATCGAACGCCATGAGTGTTCTAATAAAACACCTTGCAGCTTGGAAATGGCCACTTGCCAATTTTTTGCAGCCATCCGAAGAGGACAACGTTCAAGATAGATACCTAAATGTGTATGGTGTTCAACAGCTGTAACCCACGGAACAACCACACGTTCAAAGCCCCGCAAATTCAGGAGCTTGCTTTTACGGGGATTGATACGAGAACCTGAGGCCGCAGAAAATTTATCGAGTTCCATTTTCAACTGCGGCACTTCTGCGGTGGAACGAAGCAAAACAACCAAATCATCAGCATAAGCTGTTGCCGTCTCGGTAACCCCAGAGATCGTAAGACCACGAAGTGTCGAGTTGAGACGTGTGAGGAGTGGTTGAAGGGAGAGAGCATAAAGGGTCATGGATAAAGGACTACCTTGCGGCAAGCCACGTTGAATATCAATGACCTTTGCTAGCTGGCCATTAATGTCAATCTTAGCAGAAATTCCAGTCGTCATATTCTTAAGTACCAGCAGCGCCTGTTCATTAAAACCGAGCCGGCGCAGCAGAAGCTCTAAAAACGAATGGGACACACGATCAAAGGTCTTACTAAAATCAACAAATAAAAGCGCACAGGAAATATTGGTGACAGCGACAATCGACACGACATCACGATACCCCGCCAGAGACGTCAATATGGGGCGCCCTGGAAAGCAGCTTTGACAAGGAGGTATCACAGGTGTAAGCAAAAGGGATAGACGTGCATTAACAGCCCTAGCGGCCGTCTTATAGTCAAAATTTAAAAGGGTTAAAGGACGAAAGTCACTAGCTGTCTTCAAACCAGCAGATTTAGGTATCAGGACAACCGTACCTCTCTTGAAATCGGCTGGAATTGTGCCACCATTCAAGATTTCATTCACAATATCTGTAAAAACAGGCCCTATAATAGGCCAAAAGCGAACAAAAAACTCCTTAGGTAGGCCATCAGGACCAAGAGATTTGTGAGATGCTGAACAAGCAATGAAAGCTGAAATTTCGTCTGCAGTAAAAGGAGCTAAAAATTTCGCATTATGGTCCTCTGTTAAAACTGATGGGATAGCAGTTAAAATCTCGTCAACATCAATCGGATCAGAATCAGCCGCAGTATATGAGGTCTCATAGTAACAGGTAATTTCATGGGTTATTTGATTCTGTAAGGTAAGCCGGCGACCATCAGCTGCCATAAGGCCGTCAATCAATACACGTCGACGGTTCTTGTGGTGACGAAACAGATGGTACATAGAAGTCATTTCATGTGCTAACGTGGACGGTGGTTTAGATTTAATCTTCAATCCTTCCATCTGAAGCCGCTTAATACTAAGAAGCTTGGCCTTAATTTTCCGAATCTCAGAAAGGTGGGCACATGTCATTGTAGAATTATCATAAAGTTCGCGAAGCACCGAATAGTAATACTCAAAAGTCAGTTTCAGATCTCGCGCTCTATTATAACTGTAGGACATTAAAGTGCGACGTAGTTTTGGCTTCACACAGTGGATCCACCAGTGAAGCTTAGACGGATAGTATCGCAGAGAACGTAAACAAATGTCCCACGCAGTCTGTATTAGAGGTTCGATGTCAGGGTCATCGAGCAAGGAGACATTTAATTCCCACAGCGGCCTATAAAGTTTAAGAGGTTGACGCTCCAAATTAATTATAACAGCAAGGGCACAATGATCCGTAAAACTGGCTGGAATAACATCTACATCTAAAACAGAAACACTAAGGGTATCAGAAATATACAATCGGTCAAGTCGACTACTTGAGGTGGCAGTAAAAAATGTAAATTTAACTAAAGTGGGGTGTTTAACCTCCCACGCATCGCGTAGTTGTAATTGACGTACAAGAGAATGTAGCTCGAAACAATAATTAAAATGAGGGGATTGGTCTTTAGCTTGTAACACACAATTAAAATCGCCCCCCAATATCAAGGTCGCAGGATTTTTTCGTAAAAGGTAAATCAGATCCTCTTTATAAAAACGAGACCTTCCCTGCCGCTTGCTAGAACCAGAGGGGGCGTAAATGTTAACCAAGGTAGTGTCAAATAACCGACAACCAATGCCCCGTCCCGAGTCTAAAAGCTCAATTTCGGTAACGGGGATACCGTCACGAATTAGGAAAGCAGTACCTGCAGAAAACTCAGGTGCAAAATTTATAATAGTGCGAAAACCAGGAACAAACAGGTGTGCAACGGAGACTTCCTGCAGGAAAACAATATCAGCTGCAGAGTCATAAATAAACTGCTGCAGAGACGCTAACTTCAGAGCAGATTGAATGCCATTTATATTTAAGGTAATAAACGTGTACGCCTGCAACATCAACCAAAAAATGGGAAATGAACCCAAATTACACCACACTAGAAGCAACTACATCCATATCATCAACATCAGACATGGCAGAGGGTGATTGTCCAGAATCAACGGAATCAGAGTCGTCCTTCGCATGCTTATGTTTCTTCCGCACCGCGTGGAGATTGGGGGGCACTTTCACCCTACGACGTATCTGATGCACACCAGATTCAAGAGCAGGCGGAGTGGGGGGTTCGAGATCAGGCACGTCAACCAAAGCGTCCGAAAGATTAGCAGGGCGAGAGGAGTCAGAAGGAGGAGCCATCAAGGGGAAAACTGCATCAGGAACATCAGCACCGGTTTCAGAATGTGTAGGTATTGGAAGTGTAGGAGGTGGTAAGATAGGTTTGGAGTCTGCTGATGCGGAGCGCGCAGTTGTAGGAGCGGTTTTCCGACAAACAGCCGTCTCCACCGAAGTGTCGTCAACATGTTGTGATGCCTGTGGCGGTGGGGATGTCAACAACACCTCGACCGAATGTTGTGGCTCTTGCGCCGACGGCATGGCAGCAAGTTTGACGTCATCAGGCAAAGCAGGAGAGACAGCGGGAACAGAATCCGAAACAGGCATGGGAGATTCTGGAATTCTCTCATAAGATTCGCAAACCGGCTGCGAAACAGCAGCTTCGTTATCAGTGCTACCGGTATCACTAGCACGACGGCGTTTGTTGTTGTAAACAGACGGAATCGGTATAGGAGCAGCCGATACGTCTGGGCGAGTGGGTAGCGGAGGAAAACCTGCATCAGGGGAGGGTGACACCTGTTGTGAAGAAGCTACTGCAGGAGGCAGATAGGAAACAGTGGAGGAAGCTGCTGGCAAAAGATCGGCAACCGTTAATTTGCGGCGTTGTACTAGGCCATTTTTAAGCACAAATACCCGCTTAGGGCAATTAGCTCGAACATGACCATGTTCATTACATAGGAAACATGTACCAAGCTGCCCCTCGTAAGTAAGATGTACACGATAACCACATACAACCAGATGGGACGGTATATTAGACTTAATATGCATTTCAACTGATCTGACACCATTATAACATTGCAGCTTATGTTGTGCAGACCAACGTTCATTTCGAATTGACCGAACAGTACCATAACCAAGCAAAGCTTCCTTAAGACAGCTGTTGTCAACTTCAGGGGGTAAATTATAAACCCGAACTGTGGTATACGTAATTTCAGCATTTGAGACAGTAACACTGCTAACGGAACCGTCCCTATGACGGAACGACACTTGCTCACCATGTTTAAGTAATATCTTATCCAGCAAAACCGGGTTCAACAATTTCACAAAAAAGCAGTATAATTCTGTATCAAAGTACGCCGTATGTACCTGGTCCGATGTAATGCCAATCGTGTCCACAATCCATTCGTGAATTTCCAACGATGTCGGTTGGACATTCCTGGTAGACTTGTTAAACTGAAAACTGAGAGTACATTTCCGCGGAAACAACCGGGAAGCCATAATACTTAATTAATGCGGCAAAACCCGCAATACAACGCAAGACACAAAACAAACACTAAGGCAAAGAAACAACTAAAAACAGAAGACAAAGAAACGTCACACACAGAAGGTAAATATTCACAACCCGAGGGTAGCGGCGGATCGAATACACAGCACGTCCGATCGCTGTCGCGTCTCAAGCGGAAGTCCTCTGAGCTAGCCGGCTGCCTTGGTGAAGAACTGCTGGCTAGCACGTCACACAGTACTCGTTTGGGTTGGGTGGTCCCATACAGAATCTCTCCATGCTGCCTAATGTTTTCCTAACGTCACACACGTCACGTACTTCACTTTTATTTCATAATCATTTCTGAGAGGTAAAGGAATTGCATGACAACATGCAGAGCTTGTGGCGTCAAAATTAACACACATACTTGATGTGACTCAAAAGCCGAACGAGTTACTTTCCGACGTTGTTTTAGATGTGCAAGTGCCAGTCAAAACTCGCGGTGACGGCACTCTGCCGACCATTTCGCTAGTTAACACCGGTCTTGTTGTGTGTGTTTCAAGCTCAAGAGCATCTCCAAGCAAAAAATGGTCGACAGCAACATTCAGACGGTTTCGTACTGCTCAATTGCTACATTAAAACGGGATGTTTCTTTTTCAGAACTGGAAAAACACGAGCGTGACAGCATTCGAACCTGTAATCTTCAGATCCGAAGTCCGATGCCTGATCCATTTTTTTTTTTTTACATGTGATTATACTGCAATATACACCGAGCATTTATGAGACACTTACTGGGGGGCAAACGGAACATGAATGGATAAAAGAAGAGGCATTTCCTTCATCTTGCACGTAGATTCATACTTCACTTCTTCATTACCCCTAAAATAGTACATTTAGTGTTAGACTGTGCGCTTTAACCAACACCTATTCGTTCGAATAAAATGATCAACATGTTTCCCTACATTTTCCTGTGGTCTGCATACTGCTGAATATTGCTGTACTCCATTTGCATAAAAAGCTTGAATTTTGTTTCGTCGTCATCACCTATTTTATTGATAATGTAATCTACAAACTGTCCCATTAACCAGTGTATTGCATTATTTTTGGTTTTCGGGTAATATTTAGTTTCAGGTCTGAAAAGCACCATAGGAGTAATGGAATTGGGTGACGTTCGTTGCAGTAGTGCAAGACTTTTCCTGAGCCAATGCCAATTGTTGAGATTTCCAGCACACGTAAATCTATGAATCACAGTGTCAACTAGTTTACATTTCTGACATAAGTGGGTTTCAGCTTTCCCAATTTTATAAAGCCGCTCGTTGGTGCTGACAATATTATTGACGGCTTTGTACCATGCCGTTACCACATCTGAACTGAGCCCGTTAAAACTAATATTCTCCCAAATTGCATCCCAGTTGTAACTCATATATTTCGATGCAATTTTATTTTGTCCTTCATATTGTTGTCTTTGTCTCAGGATATCTCTGGCTGTAATGTGCAGTGAAGTTCTGAGTTTCTCGTTAACATAGCTCAATTCTGTGTACAAGATCCTAACGTATCGCAGTCGGGGGTTAATTTTTTGTACGTCTGCTGGTGGTTGAAGGCTTTCTGGTTGGACCCATTTAAACAATTGTGTAGTAATACTGCCGGGGTTGGCGTGAAATATGTTTAAAGACCTTTTTATGAAAAGCGCAGAAGCTTTATTGCGTATGTCCACCAGTCCGAGGCCTCCATTTCTAGGATGTAAAGTCGCAGTTCTTAGGTTAACCCTGAAGATTTCCCCCTTCCATAAGAAATTTGCAACCCTCGACATTATTTTCTGAGCTATCAACTTCGGCAAGGGAAAAACTTGTGCCATATAGAATGCCTTTGAGAGAATGCATAAGTTAATGAACCTGACCCTCTGAACCTGGTTCATAAGTCGTTGTGAGTTCTCAATAAGTCCCCCTTGAATCTTTGTTAAAACCTCTTTCCAATTGAGGGCTGTCATCCTCATTGGACATGCCGTCGGGATTGTCCCCAGGGTTTTATGTGTGGTAACTGACTTCGCCCAATCGATTTGTATCCGTTCAAGACCCCGCATTCCCAGGATTGTACTTTTATTTTCGTTTGTTGTCGCACCCGATGCGTGGCAGTAGTTTTGAAGAATGGCCCCTAGTCGAATTGCATCATCTTGCCCTCTTATGACGACACCAACATCGTCAGCATAGGCTCTCACTACAGTTTTCCTGCCAGTTATAGTTATGCCCTTTAACCTTTCATGAACACTTCTTAAAAAGGGCTCTAACGACACAACAAACAAAAACATAGATAATGGACTTCCCTGTGGGATGCCGCGGTTTATTTGAATTTGCCGCGTCAGCTGACAGTTGACAGCTAATTTAGCGTTCAGACCAGTAGCAACGTTTTTTATAACATTAACTGTTTTGTGGACGAGTCCCATTTTTGTCAGTACCTCAAATAGGAAGCGGTGATTCACCGAGTCGAAAGGCTTGATAAAATCTATAAAAAGTAAAGCACATTTGATATTGGAAACCGACGCTAAGGCGATGATGTCTCTATATTCAGAAATCGTATTAAAAATACTTCTATTTGCTGCACATGACCGATGTTGACTAATTAATTTGTCGGTCAGAGGGGAAAGTCTCTTTTTTAAAATCCTGCATACTATTTTGTAGTCAGAGTTTAAAAGTGAAATAGGGCGGTAATTGTTTAAACTTTTCGTCCCTTTGTTTTTCGGTAGAAGTACAATTTTGCTGTCTTTAAAATCTGCAGGTATCGTCTGCTCGTTAAAAATCTCATTGACAATGCATGTAAACGTGTCACCAATTAAAAACCAGAACTTTCTGTAAAATTCTACAGGGAGTCCGTCGGGTCCAGCAGATTTATTCACCGGGGACTTGGTTATTGTCTCACGAACCTCTTCGTTACTGACTTCAGAAAGGATTTCGTCGTTTTCAGAACTTGTCAATTGTGGGGATAAAACACTGAGAAACTCTTGCAGAGACCCCTCGTGAGGTGGGCTGGAGGAATATAATGCATAGTAGTACTGGTATACTGCATTTAGAATCTCCTTCTGAGACGTCAGTGTCGTCCCATTGGGGGTTTTAAGTTCACTAATAACAGTGCGTCGCCTATTCTTTGCATGCCGAAGCAGATGATATAAGGATGTTGTTTCATCATCTACCACCGACTTCGCCTTTGACTTCAGTTTTAAACCTTCCATCTGTTGTCTTTTAATGGCGAGTAATTTCGCTTTGGTGTGTCTGATGTCTTGTAATCTAATGGTTGACACGTTTGCCTGTTCATAGAGGCCTCGCAACAAACTGTAATAAAATTCCATACTGTTGTTTAACTCCCACGCTCTTTCTCTGCTGTATCTGATACACACTTTTCTCAGCCTCGGCTTTGCAACCTTAATCCACCAGTCTAATACTGTGGGGTGCCTCTCGATCGATCGCACACATAAGGTCCACGCATCCGATACCGCGTCTGCCAAATCTTGCTCTTTTAAGAGAGAGACATTTAGATGCCACTGGTTCCTAAAAATCTGAATCGGCTGTGGAGCTAAATCAATGCACGCCTTCATACTGCAGTGTTCACTAAAATATACAGGTACGATTTCTGAATTTAGTAGACATCTTTCCAAGTTTTGGGAAACATAGATTCTGTCTATTCTACTGCGCGAAGTCTGTGTTATATACGTATATTCAACCTTCGTTGGATATTTTAGTTCCCATGCGTCCTTTAGTTTTAGGTCGGTTACTAGGCGTTTAAGTTCTAAAGAACCGTTAAAATGTGGTTGTTGATCTTTACGATTTAAAACACAGTTAAAATCACCGCCCATTATAAAACTGTTTGGGTTTCGACGTAATAAATATATAAGTTCCTCTTTATAAAATGCTGCCCTGTCCTGTCTATTACTATTTCCTGAAGGCGCGTATAAGTTAATCAATGTGGTACTTAAAACGTTAATACTAATTGCCCTTCCAGATTCCAACCGCTCCACTTGAGATACGGGAATCCCTTCCCTGAGCAGAACCGCTGTTCCTGTATGTGTGTCACAAGATACGTTAACAATTGCGGTGTATCCTGGTATTACAAATTCCGTCATTACAACCTCCTGTAGAAAAGCGATATCGGTTCCAGAGTCATACAAAAATTCCTTGAGAGCAGCTAGCTTTAATGAGGTTCGAATTTTATTTATATTGATCGTTGTGATAGAGTATGCTCGCATCTCTAACTTGCTATTGGCCACGGACAAAGTTGGTCAAAAAAAAAAAAAAAAAAAAAAAAACTGTTGTACTTTTGGTATGCTGAAATCCGGTTTAGAACTACAGTCATTCAGAACTTGGTAGCAGTCCTAGTAACACGGTCGCTAAACGTTAGTTTGTCTGCCATTGTCATCCCGCACCTTAGTACTGAGGGGCTGTTCGACATTGAGTGTGTCAGGAGGCTCATCTGGAGCACCTTCTCTGACAATTTCATATCGTATATTTTTCTGTGATTTTACGTCCGACTTGGCCGCTTTTTGTTTGGCTTGGGTGCGAGAAACAGTAAGATTCGGTTGTGGTTTTAGCGTACGGCGGTGGACGCCCTGAAAACCCTGACCTGATTTTGTTGTGGCAACACTCGACGCGGCCGCTTCAGCAGTAGTGTCTAGAGAGACCTGCTGTTTACATGCTACCTTCGGTTGTTGTGACGCTTGCGACGGTGTTTGCTTATTTTCCGGTTCAGGAGTAAACACTTTCACTTGTTTACACTCTGGTGCCGGTTGCTGTGGTGTTGCGGTGTCGCGGTGTTGTTGTTCTACCGCTTCCGCGAACTTCCCGTCGGTAAACAGCTGATTATCGCTGTTTACAGCTGGGCAAGTTGTCACTGCTTGGGGGACTTCTACTTTCTCGCTGTCGGCAGCTGCCGTTGCATTTTCTGGCAGTGAGCGAGATGTATCAGAAACTGCAATTAAATCTACTTGCATTCCGTCTTGGGGCACATGCAGATTTTCATCGCCAGCTTTCTGTTTACGTACAGCAGTAGATTGTCGGGAGGTGTCATCATCAGAATGATCATCTGTATGTTCAAGTGGTCGTTTCTTGGTTAGTACGTCTAACTCACGGGCAGAGGAATCACAATTGAAGCGTGTTACCAGGGGTGGAAAATCACTGCCATCAACAGCAATAGTTCCAGTACTAGGTACAGGATCCGAACCCTCACCCTGATTGGCTGTGTTATCGGTTGCCAAAACTTCGCACAAGGTCATCTTGCGGCGTTGGACTAAATTTGTTTTTAGTACAAAGACACGACGGGGACAGTCCTGCCTTAAATGACCCGATTCATTGCATATATGGCACGTAGGGGTTTGACCAGTATAAATCACGTGTGCTTTATGCCCGTCAACAGTTATATGAGATGGGATATTCGTCTTTACTTCCATCTCTACCGAACGAATATCATTGAAGCTCTGAATTTAAATTGCTTCGACCAACGTTTGTTAACTATATCCTTTACCTCACGATATTGAGACAGGGCAACCTTGATTTTCTCATTATCTATCTCGATAGGTAAATTTAACACCCGCACAGATCTATAAAGAGCATCAGTTCTCCTGATAGCCACTTTACTTGTAGTGCCGTCTCTATGCAAAAATTCGACATGATACCCAAATTTTCCAATAATTTTATCGACCGAAACGGGATCCAAAAACTTTACGAAAACACAGTAGTTGTCAGTATCTAGCTGAGTGGTATGCACCATATCAGAATTTATGCCAAGTACCTGATCAAGCCAATCATGAATTTCCAGAGCAGTCGGCTGAACAAGTCATGTTTCCTTAGCGAAGGCAAAAACCAGCGTATTCTTCCTCACAGTCGTAGCCATGGTATGCAGTAAACAAGGGGAGATTCCGGTAATTACCGAAAACTCCACAAACGACAAATAATCGTCGGTAGAAAACACAAAAACAGAACACAGGAGGCAGAAAAAACACGAGTTACACACGAAGAAAATCACAAAACTCAAAAACACCGAAACGCAAAGGTAAACACTGGCGAAACACTGACTACACGCAGCAACCGTGACACGTCCGTACGCGTCGGCAGCTAGAGCCAGAATGCGAGGCCACACGGTCACTGACGACCAACTATAACTTGTATACGACTCATCTCGAAACGCTCACACCCCTGAGGAATTGTGTTTTCGTTCTACACAGCCGCAGTTCCTTGCTCTTTCCCACCCATTCGTTACATTCAACCTTTTACGAGACCGGCCAAATATAGACTGGGAAACAAGACAACACACTTTGTGCATTCGGAATCGAAGGCAGGGCGTCCCTCGCCGCATTTGCTACGATGGCCATTTGCTACTTTTGCAGAAGAGGCGGCGGCGACGACGACGACGACGACGACGACGACGACGACGACGACGACGACGACGACGACGACGACGACGACCGAAGGATAGGGTCTGAGATATGTGAGAAATACAGCTATAAAAAGTAATTCAGACTGCCTCGTCCCACCTTATGCTGTACCGCTTTGGCAAATGCTTTATCTGGCCATTCACCTTAATCACATCTGAGAGTAATTCTTAATAAAACGCCTGTCGCTAATTGTTCGTCATCACAGATACTGTTTGCTATACGGCCACGACGCGCAACTGATTTCTAAAATTCGTCTTCCTCCTGTGAGGATGGAACTTACGACTCTTGGTTTACTAGACCAGTGATCTGCCACTGAGCTAAAGAGTCGCGTCCTAGCGGTACTCTTGCGTACTTCGTCCTTACGGTCGTCTGCATCATCAGACTTCAGCTGACAACACTTCATATTACCGGCTAATATTTGCAGCTATGGCGACCCATTACTGCTTGGCTACACATTTGACAGGCAACCGATGTGCTCTCCAAACAACAACACTTGCTTTTCAGAACATGTATTTCACTCATGTCTACAAAATCACCTTCACCTTCAAATACAGTTTCCTTGCGACTGACAGAAGTAGGCAAAGTTTAAAGTTGCTATTTCCATTACATCACGTTAATCAGAAAAACGGTAATTTACATCTGCAGCGGAACAAAATTCCGTTCCGCCCAGCGTGGGGCTCGAACCCACGATCCTGGGATTAAGAATCTGACGCTCTACCGACTGAGCTAGCCGGCTGCCTCGGTGAATACGTGCCGGGTGCAAGTCACACAGTACTCGTTTCGGTTGGTTGGTCCCATACAGAAACTCTCCATGCTGCCTAATGTTTTCCTAACGTCACACTCGTCACGTACTTCACTTTTATTTCATAATAATTTCTGAGAGGTAAAGGAATTGCATGACAACATGCAGAGCTAGTGGCGTCAAAATTAACACACATACTTGATGTGACTCAAAAGCCGAACGAGTTACTTTCCGACGTTGTTTTAGATGTGCAAGTGTCAGTCAAAACTCGCGGTGACGGCACTCTGCCGACCATTTCGCTAGTTAACACCGGTCTTGTTGTGTGTGTTTCAAGCTCAAGAGCATCTCCAAGCAAAAAATGGTCGACAGTGACATTCAGACGGTTTCGTAATGCTCAATTGCTACATTAAAACGGTATGTTTCTTTTTCAGAACTGGAAAAACACGAGCGTGACAGCATTCGAACCTGTAATCTTCGGATCGGAAATCCGATGCCTGATACATTAGGCCACACGGTCACTGACGACCAACTAAAACTAGTATACGACTCATCTCGAAACGCTCACACCCCTGAGGAATTGTGTTTTCGTTCTACAGAGCCGCTGATCCTGGCTCTTTCACACCCATTCGTTACATTCAACCTTTTACGAGACCGACCAAATATAGACTGGGAAACAAGACCACATACTTTGTGCATTCGGAATCGAAGGCAGGGCGTCCCTCGCCTCATTTGCTACGATGGCCATTTGCTACTTCTGCAGAAGAGGAAGCGGTGACGACGACGACGACGACGACGACGACGACAGGCTCTGAGATATGTGAGAAATACATCTATAAAATGTAATTCAGACTGCCTCGTCCCACCTTATGCTGTACCGCTTTGGCAAATGCTTTATCTGCGCCATTCGCCTTAATCACATCTGAGAGTAAATCTTAATAAAACGCCTGTCGCTAATTGTTCGTCATCACACATACTGTTTGCTATACGGCCACGACGCGCAACTGATTTCCAAAATACGTCTTCCTCAAGTGAGGATGGATCTTACGACCCCTGGATTACTAGACCAGTGCTCTACCACCTTTTTTTTTTTTCCACCGAGACTCGAAGTCGGGACCTTTGCCTTTCGCGGGCAAGTGCTCTACCAACTTTTTTTTTTTTTTTTTTTTTACTTTGGCATACATTCTTTCAAGTGGAGAAGATAACTGTATTGTAGACGATATACATTACTTACGCATCCCACAGAGTGCCTCAACCCTTCCGCCTGTCAGGGAATAACCAATAATAAAAACACGCCTAGGGTCACTGGGAAGTGTCAGCAGACATTTTTTCTCCAACAAACGTTGTTCCCCTACATATAAGGGAGACGAAGATATAAAGGAAATAAGAATGATGGAAATCTGAAAGTGAGCAAAGAAAATAACAAAATTCGGGTATATATGATGAAATGAGCATTTGGAGTCATTGGCTGGGAGGCCACTTACGGGGCAGGTCCGACCGCCTTGGTGCAGGTCTTATTACATTCGACGCCACATTGGGTGACTAGCGCGCCGGATGGGGATGAAATGATGATGAAGACTTCACAACACCTAATCCCCGAGCGGAAAAAATCCCCAACCCAGTCGGAAATCGAATCCGGGCCCCTAGGACGACAATCCGTCACGCAGAGCACTTTTTTTTTCCTTTCATCCCATCGTGCTGAACACTTTTTTTTTTATCATACAGAAGGTTTTATTGAAGAATGATGCAAAAGTTAATTTTTTTCAGAAATTAATTTTAACGTTCATCATACTAAACACAAAATCTTTGCTATCAAATCACAGGAAAAAGAGAGACACCTGCAGTTATCACACTTAATGAAAACAAACCAAATAAGACAAAAACGATTTTGTTTCAGTTTTTCAAATATTTCTCACAAAGCAGAGAATGCATAAAAAAAACAAGGCAGCCATGCGCAAAAAGTTGCCAATAAAGTGAACTAAAAAGGGCCATCTTGCTCGCCGCGGTCACATTGCTAGGCGGGCGGCCAGGAACGGGCGGTCGTCATTACATTGGACATCACCAGCCACCAATCGTTGGAGCGCCCGGGGCCGCTGCACACAGTCAGAGACTGTTTCTGTTACCATAGGGGAATCGTGGAAAGATCACATCTACAAGTTAATGTCTTCTCACACCCGGCACACCCCAGCTGGGTGGTGGGTCCATGAATGACGAACCCAAATAGTTCGCAAAAATGTTCCGGTAATCCTGTCTGTTCGTTAAGACCAGAAACTCGTCGATCATATAGTATCATAAATCGAGGACGCCTTTGTCTCCATCGCGGTATATGTAGTGTATCGCCATTCCTCGTACCCAATTAACCGCATTCATCCGGGCCATAGGGAAATAGACAGCGTCGGGATGAAAGAGTTCTTGGGGTAAAATCGAAACGTAGGGGCGGCGGAGCAGGAAAGCCAGGATCTGGCGGATCAGTTTCCAGCACTCACGCGCGGGGCCACAGTTCAGTCTATGTTCGTCCGTGTCTAACGTCGTGCAACGGGGGCACACAGGGTCGTCAATTAGGTGAATGGCATGCAGCCGTTGTCGGGTTGGAAGTTTCTCGTTAACGACCACATACCACGTCGACCGCACGAAAGTAGACAGGAACGGCGCGTGGATGGCTCGCCATACCCGTGGCCAGTCGACCGTAGGGTGGCGCCGTACAATGTCGTTATCCGGAGTCCAGTGCTGGAGAGCACTATAATAAGTCTTCGCTGTCGGATTCCGTGTCTTCGATATAACCCGCAACACATAGCTATGCTCTACGAAAAACGTTCTAATATGTGACAGCGAGGGCGATAAATGTCCAACTGGTACCGGTGGGTACAGCGTACGTGGGGCCACTTCTTCAATCAGTAGGCCGGGGAGACTGGCTGTTGGTGAAAGCCAGAGTCGCCTCATGGAACGGAGATACAGTGCCAGCGCTCTGTGCTTGACGTGAGTGAGTCCAACACCGCCTTTGTCGAAGGGTAAAGCAAGCGTAACAAAACGGATCTTGAAAACTGCACCATCGTTCACCACGTATCCAAACACTGCCTGTATCCTGGAAGCCATCGTGTCCGTTATCGGCAGTACATGGGCGTAATGGTTAAGGTGAGAAGCCATGTACACATTGACGTATTGGGCGCGTTGCAAAATGTTCAATGATCTGAATTTATTGAGACGAGCCTCTAAACGGAGTCGTCGTAAGACCATACGATACGTAAAGGCCGCCGTGCGTTGTATTTGTCGATGGAGTGATATCCCTAAACACTTGAGCATCGGGACCTCTGTCAGAGGTACGGTCAGACCTGCAGGCATTCCTCGTCCTACCTCCATGTAGCGTGATTTCCGAAGGTTGAGCACACTGCCTGCCACCGCCCCATACTGGTGGAGCCAGGAAAACGCCGTGTATAATTCGTCACCAGACCGTGCTAAGAACATCACAACGTCGGCGTATGCACCACATCGAAAGGTTACGGAACGGAGGGTAAGTCCTTCTAAGCGTCGCCGTAGTCCGTGAAGAGCTGGTTCGAGGGCAACGGCGAAGAGCATGGCAGAAAGAGGACAACCCTGCCGGACGGACCTGTTGACACGGACGCGGGCGGACCGACAGCCGTTGATCATAATCCTCGTGACAGCCCCATGGATCAATCGAAGCACAACAGACGTCGTCAGACGCGGGACACCGATGTGTTCCATAACAGCACGCAGGAAACCATGGTTAACGCGGTCGAAAGCATGGTCGAAGTCCAGCGCAACAAGAGCGCCTTGGAGGCGGCAAGTTTGCATGAGCGTCACCACGTCTCTATAGGTGCTTAAAGTCGTAAACACATTAGTGTCGCCCCCGAGGCAGGTTTGATCAGTGTGAATGGCCGCCATTACCGTAGGTTTGAGCCTCTCACGGAGCATGCGTGTCAACAGCTTATAGTCAGTGTTTAGCATTGTCAACGGGCGAAAATCAAGAGGGCGACGGCCTCCGCCGGGTTTGGGCACAGGGATCAAGAGACCCTCAGTAAAGTTAGATGGTACCTGAAAATCGGCGTCCAGGAGTTCACTGTACATCCTGACCCACATTGGGCCCATGAGATCAAAGAACCGCTTGTAAAATTCAAGAGGGAGGCCGTCAGTGCCAGGCGTTTTGTTGGGAGAGCCACGCAACAGAGCCTCTCGCAGTTCTTCCAAAATCACCGCCGACAAGAGCGTAGCATCATCTTGTAGGTTCCGAGAGACTGGTAGGTCAGATAGGACTTCCCTGACCCCTACATTCATCTACATGTCTACATCTACATCTACATGACTACTCTGCAATTCACATTTAAGTGCTTGGCAGAGGGTTCATCGAACCACAATCATACTATCTCTCTACTATTCCACTCCCGAACAGCGAGCGGGAAAAACGAACACCTAAACCTTTCTGTTCGAGCTCTGATTTCTCTTATTTTATTTTGATGATCATTCCTACCTATGTAGGTTGGGCTCAACAAAATATTTTCGCATTCGGAAGAGAAAGTTGGTGACTGAAATTTCGTAAAAAGGTCTCGCCGCGACGAAAAACGTCTATGCTGTAATGACTTCCATCCCAACTCGTGTATCATATCTGCCACACTCTCTCCCCTATAACGCGATAATACAAAACGAGCTGCCCTTCTTTGCACCCTCTCGATGTCCTCCGTCAATCCCACCTGGTAAGGATCCCACACCGCGCAGCAATATTCTAACAGAGGACGAACGAGTGTAGTGTAAGCTGTCTCTTTAGTGGACTTGTTGCATCTTCTAAGTGTCCTGCCAATGAAACGCAACCTTTGGCTCGCCTTCCCGACAATATTATCTATGTGGTCCTTCCAACTGAAGTTGTTTGTAATTTTAACACCCAGGTACTTAGTTGAATTGACAGCCTTGAGAATTGCACTATTTATCGAGTAATCGAATTCCAACGGATTTGTTTTGGAACTCATGTGGATCATCTCACACTTTTCGTTATTTAGCGTCAACTGCCACCTGACACACCATACAGCAATCTTTTCTAAATCGCTTTGCAGCTGATACTGGTCTTCGGATGACCTTACTAGACGGTAAATTACAGCATCATCTGCGAAAAACCTAAGAGAACTGCTCAGATTGTCACCCAGGTCATTTATATAGATCAGGAACAGTAGAGGTCCCAGGACGCTTCCCTGGGGAACACCTGATATCACTTCAGTTTTACTCGATGATTTGCCGTCTATTACTACGAACTGCGACCTTCCTGACAGGAAATCACGAATCCAGTCGCACAACTGAGACGATACCCCATAGCTCCGCAGCTTGATTAGAAGTCGCTTGTGAGGAACGGTGTCAAAAGCTTTCCGGAAATCTAGAAATACGGAATCAACTTGAGATCCCCTGTCGATAGCGGCCATTACTTCGTGCGAATAAAGAGCTAGCTGCGTTGCACAAGAGCGATGTTTTCTGAAGCCATGCTGATTACGTGTCAATAGATAGTTCCCTTCGAGGTGATTCATAATGTTTGAATACAGTATATGCTCCAAAACCCTACTGCAAACCGACGTCAATGATATAGGTCTGTAGTTAAATGGATTACTCCTACTACCCTTCTTGAACACTGGTGCGACCTGCGCAATTTTCCAATCTGTAGGTACAGATCTATCGGTGAGCGAGCGGTTGTATATGAGTGCTAAGTAGGGAGCTATAGTATCAGCGTAATCTGAAAGGAACCTAATCGGTATACAATCTGGACCTGAAGACTTGCCCGTATCAAGCGATTTGAGTTGCTTCGCAACCCCTAAGGTATCTACTTCTAAGAAACTCATGCTAGCAGATGTTCGTGTTTCAAATTCTGGAATATTCCATTCGTCTTCCCTGGTGAAGGAATTTCGGAAAACTGCGTTCAATAACTCCGCTTTAGCGGCGCAGTCGTCGATAACAGTACCATCGGCACTGCGCAGCGAAGGTATTGACTGCGTCTTGCCACTTGTGTACTTTACATACGACCAGAATTTCTTCGGATTTTCTACCAAATTTCGAGACAATGTTTCGTTGTGGAACCTATTAAAGGCATCTCGCATCGAAGTACGTGCCAAATTTCGCGCGTCTGTAAATTTTAGCCCATCTTCAGGATTTCGCGTTCTTCTGAACTTCGCATGCTTTTTCCGTTGCCTCTGCAACAACGTTCGGGACTCCCTCTCGTAAAGAAGTTTATATGACTGTGTGAACGCTCGGACGATATCCATTTGTGCGTCAACGCGTCGCCCATCCTCCGTCTCAACCTCGGTAATGAGCTGCCTCTTGCGTCTTCGGCGTTCTTGAATGATATGGTGGAGGGAAGGTCGTTCACCACGAACGTCATCAGTCGTCCTCGCTCGCACCCGCACACCCGCAAGACGTACGGCGTTGATACGAAGCAATTGTGCCTTGACGCGTTGTACTGCTGATTGTCGCTCTGGCGACGGCGGTTGTACAGCCAGTTCGCGGAGCGCAGTATAGTAAAAACCAGTAGTCGCAGTATACCAGCGCGCTCGGTCGCGTCCATAGCTGACTAATGTTCGGCACAGTGCGGGTTTTGCACACCGTAACCACCATTGAAGTACAGAACGGTAGGCGGGTAAACGCCGGTGGCAATTGCTCCATGTGGACTCGACTGCGCGTCTGCAATTTATCTCATCAAGAAGGGCCACATTGAGGCGCCACGGACCCCTACTTCGGCGGACGCGCTGGCGGGGAAGGGTGAGAGTACACACATATGCGAGGTGATCCGTGAACGCTGCCGGCCACATCTCAGCGTCGACAACGGCCGATCGTAGGCCGCGGGTGACGTAGACTCGATCCAAACGGCTCGCGGAGTGACCAGTAAAGTAGGTGTGTGCTCGACGGTCGCCGTGTTGGATGATCCAGGTGTCCAACAAGGCCAAGTCCTGTACAAGTGCCTGGAGTGCCGGGCAAGTGGTATAGTGTGGCTCCTGGTCGGATGGGCGGAGCACACAATTAAAATCGCCGCCTACTACCAAGTGGTCGGTATTGCCCTGGAAGAGCGGGGCTATATCTTCGGCAAAAAAGGTGCGCCGTTCTCTCCTTTTGCCGGTGCCTGAAGGAGCATATAAGTTCACCAGACGTACTGTACCAATCGTGAGTGCGACCCCCCGGGCCGACGGTAAATAGGAGACATCAGTGGCCATTATCCCTTCCCGCAGTAGAATCGCCGTACCTCCGCCGCCCACATCTGCAGGCATAGTGTAGGCGTCATATCCGTAGTCATCGAGACAGAGTCCTGATCGGACTTCTTGAAGGAAAACAACGTCCAGATCCGCAGCGCGTAACGTATCCTTCAGCATACGGGTCTTGACATCAGATGTAATGCCATTGACGTTGATCGTGGCGAGGCGGTATGCCTGGTCCATCAAGTCTCGGGAGGTGACCATGGTATGACAGGAGGGCAGTAGTCGTGACGTGGAGCGCCGGTCTTGCGAAGTGCTAGGCAGCAACGAGAGGTGCTCATGCCGCCCTAGGCGTCTGTCGCCGGCCGCGCAGACGCTGCCATCGGCATCGGTGCATCGTCTTGATCCTGAAACGCATCCTGCAACTCCATCTCCTGCGCCCAGTCGCCCAGGGACGTTGACACCACTGGATCTCGAGAGGCAGACGGAGGCAAGGGTGCATCCCCGGTGTCGGAGCTGCGGTGATCTCCCGCATCCCCATGTGGTCCAGACCCAGCGGTAGTGGGAGAAGACGTCGAACCGTGTGAGACGGTACGGTCGCCCTTGTCGGCCCGGTGGAGCGGTTGAGGCACCTCGTCATCCAGCGGTGTCGCCTCGGGCTGTTCTACGTCGTCGGTTGTCTTGCGCCGCTTCTTATGACGCTTGGGTGATTTCTGCTTACGCTGCCGCGCCTCTGTTTCCGACATAGGGCAAGGGGAGGACGCTGCATCCTGTGCTTCAACTTCCATCGCACCGTCGGCGAGCCGTTGTGACGGTGCGCCGGGGTCCGACGAAAGGACATCAGTAGCATCAGCACTGAAAGACGCTTGGGGCTGCGTGGAAGCTACTGCAGGGTCCTCCAAAGCTCGCACCAATACAGTGTGGTCGTCATATACAGCTGGCGTCTCCCGTCTCGCCGCCGCAACATACGTAATCGGCAGAGAGGTCGGTGTCGACGGACGAATCTGGTCGGTCCAGGGTGTCTGCACGAGACGGCGTTGCAGGCATTCGGTACGCATGTGTCCCGTCTGGCCACAACCGGAGCAGGTTCTCGGCTGACCGTCGTAAATAATTATTGCCCTGCAACCAGCGATCGTGAGATACGAAGGAATATGGCGATGCAGGTCAATACGGACTTGTCGCACCCCGTTAAGGACAGGGTAGGTGTCGAAGGTCTTCCATTTTTCGGCCGTGTGGCCGAGAACTGTTCCATAGGGTCGAAGAGCAAGGGTGACCAAATCCGCTGGAACTTCAAAAGGGAGCTCAAACACGCGCACATTTTGGATTCCCAATCCAGCACGTTCAAGCGTCACCACACCCACGTTTCCGTCTGAGTGGCAGAACCGATAACCTGCCGTCGAGCGTCTGAGAAGTTTGTCACATGCTTCGTCGTCAGTGAACTTAAGATATACGACGCTGGAGACAATAGATAAGTGGATACCGATCAGCTCGTTAGGATCAACATGTACCACATCGCGTAAAAAACGCTCTACTTCGTGGGCCTTGGGTCGAGAGTACGTAGTGTCGAACTGCAGCTTGATCGTGGCTTTCCGATACGAAAGAGCCATCGTGTGTCAGGAACGTGACGGCAATACGTAACACTAGCGGGCCGGCGCGGTAAACAACAACACACCCGGAAACGCGACACGGAGCGGCCGGGACGTACCGCACCGCTCCACAGCCAAAGGCCGACTGTCCACTGAGCTAAAGAGGCGCGGCCTAGCGGTACCCTTGCGTACTTCGGCCTTACGGTCGTCTGCATCATCAGACTTCAGCTGACAACACTTCATGTTACCGGCTAATATTTGCAGCTATGGCGACCCATTACTGCTTGGCTACACATCTGACATGTAACCGATGAGCTCTCCAAACAACAACACTTGCATTTCAGAACATGTCTTTCATACATGTCTACAATATCACGTTTCTCCATCAAATACAGTTTCCTTGCGACTGACAGAGACGTAGGCAAAGTTTACAGTTGCTATTTCCACTACATCACGTTAATCAGAAAAACGGTAAATTACATCTGCAGCGGAACAAAATTCCGTTTCGCCCAGCGTGGGACTCGAACCCACGAACCTGGGATTAAGAGTCTCACGCTCTTCCGACTGAGCTAGCCGGCTGCCTCGGTTAAATACTGCCGGGTAGCACGTCACACAGTACTCGTTTGGGTTGGGTGGTCCCATATAGAATCTCTCCATGCTGCCTAATGTTTTCCTGACGTCACTCTCGTCACGTACATCACTTTTATTTCATAATCATTTCTGAGAGGTAAAGGAATTGCATTACAACATGCAGAGCTAGTGGCGTTAAAATTAACACACATACTTGATGCGACTCAAAAGCCGAACGAGTTACTTTCCGACGTTGTTTTAGATGTGCAAGTGCCAGTCAAAACTCGCGGTGACGGCACTCTGCTGACCATTTCGCTAGTTAACACCGGTCTTGTTGTGTGTGTTTCAAGCTCAAGAGCATCTCCAAGCAAATAATGGTCAACAGCGACATTCAGACGGTTTCGTACTGCTCAAATGCTACATTAAAACGGTATGTTTCTTTTTCAGAACTCGAAAAAAAAACGAGCGTGACAGCATTCGAACCTGTAATCTTCAGATCCGAAGTCCGACGCCTGGTCGATTAGGCCACACGGTCACTGACGACCAACTATAACTTGTATACGACTCATCTTGAAACGCTCAAACACCTGAGGAATTATGTTTTCGTTCTACACAGCCGCTGCCCCTTGGTGTTTTCCACCCATTCGTTGCATTCAACCTCTTACGAGACCGACCAAATATATACTGGGAAACAAGACCGCACACTTTGTGCATTCGAAATCAAAGGCAGGGCGTCCCTCGCCGCTTTTGCTACGATGGCCATTTGCTACTTCTGCAGAAGAGGCGGCGACGACGACGACAGCGAGAGACTCTGAGCTATGTGAGAAATACATCTATAAAATGTGATTCAGACTGCCTCGTCCCAACTTATGCTGTACCGCTTTGGCAAATGCTTTATCTGAGCCATTCGCCTTAATCACATCTGAGAGTAATTCTTAATAAAACGCCTGCCGCTAATTGTTCGTCATCACAGATACTGTTTGCTATACGGCCATGACGAGCAACTGATTTCCAAAATTCGTCTTCGTCTTCTGTGGATGGAACTTACGACCCCTGGTTTACTAGACCATTGCTCTAACACTGAGCTAAAGAGGCGCGGCCTAGCGCTACTCTCGCGTACTTCTGCCTTACCGTCGACTGCATCATCAGACTTCAGCTGACAACACTTCATATTACCGACTAATATTTGCAGCTATGGCGACCCATTACTGCTTGGCTACAATTCTGACACGTTACCGATGTGCTCTCCAAACAACAACACTTGCACTTCAGAACATGTCTTTCACACATGTCTACAAAATCACCGTCACCTTCAAATACAGATTCCTTGCGACTGACAGAGACGTAGGCAAAGTTTAAAGTTGCTATTTCCATTACATCAAGTTAATCAGAAAAACGGTAAGTTACATCAGCAGCGGAACAAAATTCCTCTCCGCCCAGCGTAGGGCTAGAACCCACAACCCTGGGATTAAGATTCTCACGCTCTACCGACTAAGCTAGCCGGCTGCCTCGGTGAATTCATGCCGGGTACCACGTCACAGAGTACACGTTTGGGTTGGGTGGTCCCATACAGAATCTCTCCATGCTGCCTAATATTTTCCTAACGTCACACTCGTCACGTACTTCACTTTTATTTCATAATCATTTCTGAGAGGCAAAAGAATTGCATGACAACATGCGGAACTAGTGGCGTCAAAATTATCACACATACTTGATGTGACTCAAAAGCCGTCGAGTTTCTTTCCGACGTTGTTTTAGATGTGCAAGTGCCAGTCAAAACTCGCGGTGACGGACTCTGCCGACCATTTCGCTAGTTAACACCAGTCTTGTTGTGTGTGTTTCAAGCTCAAGAGCAACTCCAAGCAAAAAATGGTCAACAGCAACATTCAGACGGTTTCGTACTGCTCAATTGCTACATTAAAACGGTATGTTCCTTTTTCAGAACTGGAAAAACACGAGCGTGATAGCATTCGAAGCTGTAATCTTCAGATCCGAAGTCCGACGCCTGATCCATTAGGCCACACGGTCACTGACGACCAACTACAACTTGTATACGACTCATCTCGAAACGCTCACACCCCTGAGGAATTGTGTTTTCGTTCTACACAGCCGCTGCCCCTTGCTCTTTCCCACCCATTCGTTACATTCAACCTCTTACGAGACCGACCAAATGTATACTGGGAAACAAGACCACACACTTTGTGCATTCGGAATCGAAGGCAGGGCGTCCCTCACCGCATTTGCTACTTCTGCAGAAGCGGCGACGACGACGAAGGCGACGACGACGACGACGATGCCCGCGAGAGCCTCTGAGATACGGGAGAAATACATCTATAAAATGTAATTTAGACTGCCTCGTCCCACCTTATGCTGTACCGCTTTGGCAAATGCTTTATCTGCGCCATTCGCCTTAATCACATCTGTTTGCTATACGGCCACGACGCGAAACTGATTTCCAAAATTCGTCTTCCTCCTCTGAGGATGGAACTTAGGACCCCTGGTTTACTACACCAGTGCTCTACCACTGAGCTAAAGAGGCTCGACCCAGCGGTACTCTTGCGTACTTCGGCCTTACGGTCGTCTGCATCATCAGACGTCAGCTGACAACACTCATATTACCGGATAATATTTGCAGCTATGGCGACCCATTACTGCTTGGCTACACATCTGACACGTAACCGATGTGCTCTCCAAACAACAACACTTGCATTTCAGTACATGTCTTTCACACATGTCTACAAAGTCACCTTTACCTTCAAATACAGTTTCCTTGCGATTGACAGAGACGTAGGCAAAGTTTAAAGTTGCTATTTCCTTTACATCACGTTAATCAGAAAAACGGTAATTTACATCTGCAGCGGAACAAAATTCCATTACGCCCAGCGTGGGGCTCGAACCCGCGACCCTGAGATTAAGAATATCATGCTCTACCGACTTTTTTTTCCGTTACACCATCCGCTAATTGGTCGTCATCACAGATACTGTTTGCTATATGGCCACGACGCGCAACTTATTTCCAAAATTAGTTCTTCCTCCTTTGATGATGGAACTGACGACCCTTGGTTTGCTAGACCAGTGCTCTACCACTTCCTTTTTTTTTTTTTTTTTACTTTCGTTTTTGTGTGCCATTGTTTCAAGGTTAGGGGTGACAGTCAGATTCAGGCTGCGGAAACAAAGCGGGCAGGGGTCGAAACCCGAGGCCTGGCCACGATGATTCCACCGTCCTGTTTCCGAATGGCACCTGTACAACGGCGTCGTACTTTCCCCTACTGTCTCGGTTCTTGGTCTTACTTTTGTTTTTCTTGTTCGCCCTAAAGGTCCACGTAAACTTCAGTCCAGGTGTAGAGAATAATTTTACATAAAGGCGGCAAAACCAGCTACAGTATAAAAGAAATCGGCTCACACAGGCGACCTTAGCCAACACCCTCCCTTTCAAATGTCAGGCTAAGCATATTTGCAAAATCTTTACGGAGTCCTGGCAAGCGCAATCGGTTCCAGTAAGCAGTAAGGATGTACTGCCGAAACGTTAGGTGTTCATCCTCTTCATGACAACTATTGAGAAAATGTACCAAGTGTCCAAGCAACTACATAACGGTATTGAGCTTCGTTCGCGGATAAAAGGAAGAATCGGGCCGTACGATGATGAAAATGGTATAAACGGTTTCGGCAGTCCTAGTGACAAAAGCCAGTTGTTTCCTGAGCCAAAGCCAATTAGCAAGGTGCCCACTGCAGGTGAATCGATGCTCAAGTGTGTCCAGGAGACCACACCGAGTGCAGTTATCCGTGTCAGAAAGACCAATACGGTGCAGTCGTACGTTGGTGGGGACCAAACCATTAACTACCCTACACCACGTGGACGCCACAGCCATTGAGTGGATCGGCAGACTAAGATTCTTCCAGATGTTCCTCCAGGACACTGATGGAGACGCCAGTTCGATTGGATTGGGACCAGCCAGCCCCTCACAACGGGCAATCAAGCTCTTGGTCGTTGGCACCGGTCGTCGCAAGAAGACGTCACCGAGGTAACTAACCGCAATATAAAATTCCCGGACGTGTTTCAACTTAAAATTGAGGCGACTGACGTCGCCAGGTGGAGCACGGCTCTTCGGACGCACAACAGTAAAAAGTCTGGATGTAATTGAAGTCACTTCTTGCGTAACAATTATAGTCGTACGGCGGACGTACAAGGCAGATGCCTTGCGAGTAATGTCAGTGAGGCCCAAGCCTCCGGAGATACGCGGTTTCGTCATAACCTCGTAACGCAACTTGAATAGATGACCCTTCCATATAAACCTGCTAGACAATTGGCGCAACCTTTTCGCCACCATAATGGGAAGTCGGAACAGCTGAGCAACATAATAGGCTTTACATAACACGTACGTGTCTAAAATTCTGACTTTTTGCAAAATGGTAGCCGAGCGCTGCTCATGGACCATCAGAGTCCCCTGTATCTTCTCGGTGACATATTTCCAATTAAGAGCCGCCATTTTTATGGGACACCGATCAATGCTAATTGCCAATGACGTATGGCGATCGACAAAAGTGGCCCAAGGGACATCAGCATCGCGAAACCCTCGAATATCAAGGAACTTACATTTACCCTCATTGAGACGCGCTCCAGAGACACAACAGTATGCATCAACGACTCTTTTCAACAATGTGATATCATCACGTTGACGGAGGAGAACAACGACATCGTCCGCGTACGCCTTAACAGTGAGCTTCCCACCAGAGAGGGTCATACCCTGAAGCTTGAAAGCAAGAGTCCGAAGCAGCGGCTCCAGGGACAATATGAATAGAGACATAGAGAGCGGACTACCCTGAGGTACCCCTCGGCGGATAGCAATGGGCGGCGTCAGCTGCCCATTGACTGACACCAGAGCAGTTATTCCCCTATACAAATTACCAAGAACACCACGTGATGAAGCGTTAAAACCTATTGTATCTAAAACACGATTTAAAAACACATGACTGACGTGATCAAAAGCCTTATAAAAATCGAGGAAAGCAAAGGCACAATGAACGTTTGTAACCGCCGCAACCGAGACAACATCCCGATATTCGGCTACTGGGGTCAGAATAGATCTACCAGGAAAACAACATTGATGTGCCCCAATCACAGACCGCAGCAGAGAAGATAATCGACTATTGAACGCTCTAGCAGCTGTCTTGTAATCAAAGTTCAGCAATGTGAGCGGACGAAGATTGGCAGCAGATAAACGACCAGTGGACTTCGGAATTAAAACAATTTTCCCTACTTTAAAATCGGCTGGCACATCCATCCCCCTGACAATCTCATTTAAAATCTGCGTAAAAGTGCCACCCAAAAGAGGCCAAAAACGGAGATAAAATTCTTTAGGCAGGCCGTCTGGACCCGGCGATTTACCGGACGGAGAGCGAGCAATAAAATCGAAAATATCATCTACCTGGAACTCCCGGAGAAAGTCGCCGTTCGCGTCAGGCGTGATGGTCGCAGGAAGATCCTCAAGGACATCATCAGAAAGTGACGCACCAGAATCATCGGCAGAATAGAGACTAGCGTAATACTGATGAAGAGCACGCGTCATATCCTCCTGTGCAATAAGCTGTCGTCCATCATCCACCATAAGAGAAGAGATGAAGGTGCGACGACGTCGAGTCTAATGCCGCAGCAGGTGGTACAAAGAAGTCAGTTCACCTTCAACAAGAGAGTGAGGTTTCGACTTTACTCGCAGACCATCCAACTGTCGTCGTTTGAGGGTCAAGAGCTTTGCTTTAATACGACGAACATCATGGATCCGCAGAGGAGAAGGACCCGCCGCGTCATACAGTTCACGCAGGACAGAGTAGTAAAATTCATACGTGTTCTTAAAAGCACGCGCCCTTGCGGCACAGTAAAAAATCAAAGACTGACGAATCTTGGGCTTGGCAAACGCAGTCCACCAAACGAGCAAGGAGGGGTAACGCGGGACAGAGCGAAGACATCGCTCCCACACGGCACTTACAACTTCATCAATGGCACTGTCGGCAAGGTGGGAAACATTTAACATCCACTGGGAACGATAAAGTTTTGCTGGTTGGTGACTAAGATTTACAGTTGCAGTAAAAGCACAATGGTCAGAAAAACTAGTAGGAATAACATCGATAGAAAGAATGTTATCACATAAAAAATCAGAGAAGTAGAATCTGTCGAGTCTACTGCATGAGGACGCGGTAAAATACGTAAATTTCACCAGGGTTGGATATTTGTGTTCCCAAACATCACGCAGGTGCATCGTACGAACCAAGTCATGTAAATCTCGGCAATAATTAAAATTGGGGGACTGGTCTTCAGGGCGTAAAACACAATTAAAATCGCCTCCGAGCAGGAGACTCCGAGGACTCTTGCGCAAAAGATAAATAAGCTCTTCCTTATAAAAGCGCGATCGAGCCACAGTGCGACCCGAACCAGAGGGGGCATACAAAACAACTAGGCAGAGATCAAAAAGACGACAACCAATCCCACGGCCAGATTCAAGGAATTCAATGTCAGTAACAGGAATACCTTCTCGAAAGAAAAGAGCAGTTCCTGTTGAATTTTCCGGTGCGACATTAAAAACAGTTTGAAATCCAGGTAGAGAGAGATCAGAAAACAATACTTCCTGCAAAAATACTACGTCCGCACAGGAGTCGTAGAGAAACTGCCGCAAAGAGGCAATGCGAACGTCGGACTCAATACGGTTAACATTTAAGGTAAGAAAGGTATATGCTTGAACCATGGAGAGAAAAGCGAGACAAGAAGTCACCTACACCGACGCATCAAACATCACAGTCCATAGCAGGGGAGACGGAGGTATCCGAGGGAAGGGGACTGCTACCCCCTTCCGCGCATCCCTTACGTTTCGGTTTTTTACGAACAGCATTGACGTTCGGCTGAACGCGCAACTTGCGTCGGCTGACGGGCAAGGAAGCGGCAGCCGCCGGTGACGTAGGAGGGTCAAGTTCTGTATCCGACACCACCCGCGCCGGTCCACAGTCAGGGTCCGGGGTCGCGGGGGAAACATCCGACGAAACGGACTGGTCTACACCAATACTAGCTTCCGGCAAACATGGACTACACGGAAGCGAAACGTGAGCAGGAAGCTCCGAAGCTGCTAAGTTGGAAGGAAGCGGAGCAGCTCCGCTGGCAGAGGTATGGGGCAGCGAAGCAGGAAGTTGTTGCGGCTCAACTTGTTGTGACAAAGAAGTCGGTTCCGAAGGCGGCGACAACAGGCCCGACCGACGAGCCGACTCGAGAGAAGCCGCGTCGGAAGCCGGAGGGGCGTCAGCAGCCGCTACCGGAACAGCTACTTCAGGGGAACAGGGAGCATCTACACTACTCTGTGGCTCGGAGGATGTCGGTCTCTCGGATTGGGGCATCTCGGGGAGATCCTCATCCGTACTATTTCCATCTTGTGCGCGACGCCGTTTATTATTCAAAAGCGGCACACCCACCTGAGGAACAGACGGAACAACATCAGATTTGGCACGCAAAGGAGGAAATTCTGTGTCAGGGGCGTGCAAAACCTGCGGCGGGGCGCTACAACCACTGGACTGTTCGACACCAAGAGCAGAACCACCGGCAACGAGGTCAGCGACCGTTAACTTGCGACGCTGTTCGAGAGAATTTTTTAACACAAAAACCCTCCGCGGACAGTCGGTACGCACGTGGCCACTCTCATTACACAAGAAACAGGTGCCAACCTGACCACTGTATGTTACATGGACACGATATCCACCGATCTGCAGGTCCGAGGGAATATTCTGCTGCACGTGCATTTCGACGGAACGAATACCACTGTAACACTGCAGACGATGTTGGCTGGACCAGCGTTCAAGGCGAATACTCTTAACATCACCACACTTGAGTAAACCCTCCTTAAGATACACATTATCCACCTCCGGCGGAAGGTTGTAAACACGAACACTGGTGTACGTAATGGAAGCATTTGAAAGCAGTACGGTACTGACAGAATCATCCCGATGCCGAAAGAGAACCTGATGACCAAATTTGGAAATAATTTTATCAACCTGAAGGGGTCCATAAAATTAACAAAGAAAACATAGAGTTCTGTATCAAAATATGCAGTGTGCACCTGATCCGAATTAATGCCAAAGGTATCTACTAACCAATCATGAATCTCAAGGGAACTAGGTTGCACATGGTGGGTGGACTTGTCGAAAGCAAAACTAACTGTAGCCTGACGAGGAATAACCTGAGACGACATTTTCAAAAACTACGCGGTCTAAACCGCTACACAAAAACACTGAAATACACACAGAAAGTAACACAAGGAACGAAACAAAGACGGAGAAAAACTTACAGAAGGTACAACACTACACGTAAACAACGATATCCCACTATACGTAACGCTACGGCGGAGCGGAAGACTAGGCATGTCCACACTGCACGGCGTCTGAAGCGGAACTGGTTTACTGCTTGGCTACACATCCGACACGTAACCGATGTGCTCTCCAAACAACAACACTTGCATTTCAGAACATGTCTTTCACACATGTCTACAAAATCACATTCACCTTCAAATACAGTTTCCTTGCGACTGACAGAGACGTAGGCAAAGTTTAAAGTTGCTATTTACATTACATCACGTGACTCAGAAAAACGGTAATTTACATCTGCAGCGGAACAAAATTCCGTTCCGCGCAGAGTAGGGCTCGAACCCAGGACCCTGGGCTTAAGAGTCTCACGCTCTACCGACTGAGCTGGCCGGCTGCCTCCGTTAATACCTGCCGGGTAGCACGTCACACAGTAATCGTTTGGGTTGTGTGGTCCCATACAGAATCTGTCCATGCTGCCTAATGTATCCCTAACGTCACACTCGTCACGTACTTCACTTTTATTTCGTAATCATTTCTGAGAAGCAAAAGAACTGCATGACAACATGCAGAGCTAGTGGCGTCAAAATTAACACACATACTTGATGTGAGTCAAAAGGCGAACGAGTTACTTTCCGACGTTGTTTTAGATGTGCAAGTGCCAGTCAAAACTCGCGATGACGGCACTATGCCGACCATTTCGCAAGTTAACACCGGCCTTGTTGTGTGTGTTTCAAGCTCAAGAGCAACTCCAAGCAAAAAATGGTCAACAGCAACATTCAGACGGATTCGTACTGCTCAATTGCTACATTAAAACGGTATGTTTCTTTTTCAGAACTGGAAAAACACAAGCGTGACAGCATTCGAACCTGTAATCTTCAGATCCGAAGTCCGACGCCTGATCCATTACGCCACACGGTCACTGACGACCAACTATAACTTGTATAGGACTCATCTTGAAACGCTCACACCAATGAGGAATTTTGTTTTTGTTCTACACAGCCGCTGCCCCTTGCTCTTTCCCACCCATTCGTTACATTGATCCTCTTACGAGACCGACCAAATATAGACTGGGGAACAAGACCGCACATTTGTGCATTCGGAATCGAAGGCAGGGCGTCCTTCGCCGCATTTGCTACGATGGCCATTTGCTACTTCTGCAGAAGCGTCGGCGGCGGCGGCGGCGACGACGACGACGACGACGACGACCGCGAGAGGCTCTGAGATATGTGAGAAATACATCTATAAAATGTAATTCAGACTGCCTCGTCCCACCTTATGCTGTGCCGCTTTGGCAAATGGTTTATCTGTCTGGCGTGGGACCTGTCGTCTCGCGGTGCGTTTTTTGGCGTGGGCCAGTCCGCGCCGGCGCACCGTAAGGCACAGAGGTTCGCACTGGCGCGTATCGCTTCCAGTCGGACGTGCCCACAGGGGAAGTGATGCGTCATATATAGCCTCTCCTTCTCAAGTGGCTCTTTCCGCCTTCAATTGGTGCCGGACGTTAAGCTCGGCATTTCTCGGGCTTGCCCAGGTGTGCCTTGCGACAAAAGGAAGAGCTGCGACCCAACCCGATGCGAAAGCGAAGGGTGCGTGGCACAGGGGGAGCTGTGTCGAGGGAGGAACATCTGTCCCTTTCTGTTCGCAGGGCCCAGACCAGCAGGAGCTCTGCATGGCGGCGACTTCGTTCGTCGGCGTGGGATCGCGGCGCGAGTCCGCAAGGGCGCTTCGCCGCGCCCCTGGGTAACCGGGGCGTGTTCTGCCAAACCCAGGAGGTGGTGACACCGCCTGGGCCAGGTTAACTGGGTCCAGACAGCCGAACGTCTGGGGGACCGGCCCGCCACCTGAGGAGGAGTGGGTCCTTGGCCGAAAGGTGGAAACTCGGGCTAGTAGGCGGCGAAGGGCGAGAGGTGCATCCGCCTCTCCGGAGTGCGTGGTGCAGTTGCCGAGGAGCGTCGCGTGAAATCGCCGATGACGGAGCCTTCGATGGGGACCAGTGCGCTGGCAACGGCGCGCTGAACCCGGCAGTTCGAGAGGGCCCTTGACCTTGGGGCGAGGTCGGTGGGCGAGCTGCAAGAAGTCCCCCCCCCCCATGCCAGAGGAGCTGGTCTGGGGTAAGAGACGGGCTCCCACCTTTTTAATATCACTCGTAAATCATGGCGACGACAGATACGAGTGATTCGAGTGCGCCTCATCGTGCTTCTACTGCGCCTGATCCCTCTCCTCAGGACGGGCTGGGACAGGTCGAGAATGAGACAGTTATGCAAAGGCTTGCCAGAATAACTACGCTCATGGAGCAATCTGTAAAAAATGGCAAGATCAGCCAAGCCGGAATGTCAGCCATTAAAAATGAATTGGCAGCTTGGGCCGTCGTCCATGCAAAACTAGAAGGAAGGCTAGAAGAACTAGTAAAAGAAAACAACAGACTAAGAAAGCAGCCAGTGAAAACTTGGGCGGCAGTGGCAGCGCAAGCTCCCACCAAGCCCAACACCACCAGAGAGACAATAGACAAGGTAACTAAGAGGCCAGATACGGCAGTCTTTTTGAGAACACTTCCTGGACAAGACACAAGCATAAAGAAAATACAGGAGTTATTCACGAAAACCGTGGACCCTGTGAAGGAAAAAATAAAGATAAAGAGAATCAAACCGAGTAGGAATTCAGTCATCGTAGAAGTTGCCTCGGAAGAGGATAAAGAAAAGCTGTTGAAGAACCAAAAGCTGAACTCAGTGGTGAAATGTGAGCCACCAAGAAAAAGAAATCCTCTCGTCATACTTTATGACGTGCCATCTATTATGACGAACGAAGAGGTGTCAGAGACAATCAGGGCACAAAATTTTGAGCACTTAAGCGTTGAAGAATTTAGTAATTGTTTCAAACTTAGATTTAAAACGGGTCCACGAGGTCGTGATGTTGTACATCATGTCGCTAAAGTGACAGCACAGATGTGGAAGAATATCACAACAATGGGCAGGATCTATGTTGGCTTCCATGCCATCAACACCAGAGACTATGTCGTGGTACCTCGTTGCCACAACTGTGGTGACCTGGACCACATTCTCAGGCTGTGCACCAGGGAGCCGGCGTGCACCAAGTGCGGAGAAAGAGGCCATAATCGCAAGGACTGTAAAGGTACACAAATCTGCATACCATGCAAAAGCAGAGGCAAAAGCAAGTGCCAGTCAAAACTCGCGGTGAGGGCACTCTGCCGACCATTTCGCTAGTTAACACCGGTCTTGTTGTGTGTGTTTCAAGCTCAAGACCATCTCCAAGCAGAAAATGGTCAACAGCAACATTCAGACGGTTTCGTACTGCTTGTAACATTACAGGACATATTAGGACATATTGAAGTATTCGATACTGTAGACTTTTAGGGGATGTAGATACAGATTTGCAAAATGTAAAGGGAAACTTTGGTGATGTTTAAATATTGTACTGTGTCAATATTAGGACATTTTACACAGAAAGAACAAAAATATAATTAATGTAAATATATATTAGTGTTAGTAACCTATTTTCATTCAATTTTGTATTTATATTTCATTTTGCAAAAGAAAGACTCACTGTTTGCTGTAGCTCTGATTAATTGTATAAATTATCAGTTGTGAGCTAAATTATTTCGTATAATATGGACAAGATACTTTTAAAAACTCACCAGCTAAAGAGAAAGTCTGTAAATGAACGTTTAATGCACACTTCTGGAACTTTCTATGGAGAAATTCTCTATTATGATCGCAAAAAATACGAAAACTTGTGAAAACTGTTTCATAACCTAATTTCGAAAGACGATTTGTATCAAGAAATATTTGCTAAAAAGATTTATTTACGTTTTGAAACACGATTTAAATCATTTTACATATAAATAGTTGTTCTAAATCACTCAAGAAATATCCAGAATCAAATGTCAAGATATTTCTGGAAACATCGGTACAAATCTGGTGTAGGTTATCCAGAAGTTGGTAGAAATATGTTATAAAATCTATTTGGAAATCATGCTTGTAAGAATATATGTACTGATCCTTTTACTTACTTTAGTCTGTACTAAATTTCTGTAATGTCTAATTTAGTTTTAAGTCGTGAATTGCTATCGTATTGTGAACAAAACATTGTCAAAGACTCTCATTGTTTGGAAAGATATTAATACACGTAGGAGTTGTCAGTTGCCAGTTCGGATATGCAGTGTGGTTAGCTCTGAGAGTCAGTTGTTGAGTCTGTGAAGTCTGTCAGTTCTGTTTGTAAATAAACGTCTGTAATGAAGAATTAGTTGTTGTCGTCAATATGAACTCAAGAACTTTTTGCACGAAGCAGACACATCCTAATGCAACGTTTTAATTTGGTGTTGAGGAGCTGGGATGTTATAATTTGGTGGAGGAAGCAGAGGATATGACGACTACCCAGTGATTCTTCAAAATAAAATACGTCTCTTTTGGGATCACAAGAAGAAAATACGTGTGTTTTTTGACCACAAGAAGAGGATATACGACGGACCAGTCATTCTTCAGAAGTAAATACGTCGATTCTGGGGTCACAAGTAGAGGAGTGAATCAACCGAGCGAAACCATCCTGGAACGGAAGAAATTTCGCAAAACACGGACACCAACGACCGCCGACGGACACTAAGATAAGTACCTGCTTCCTAAAATAAGGGAAAAAGACGCAGATTTCAGTATTGACAGCGGTTTAGCGAGTACACCTATTAGGGAAAGTGCTTCTGACAGTGTAGGAATGTTGGAAAAGTTAAAACAAATGTTTTCAAAGTTAAACTCGAAGTTGGATAACACAAATTTGAACATGGACGATTCTCGTGCCGAATTACGTCAACAAATTGAACAGACACAACAACAGATGGACAGGTCGGTTTCGAAGGCTGTGTGTGATTTAAAATCAGAAATAAATTCAAATACAGAACAGATTGCTCACACTAATCAGGTTCTCGAAGAATGGCGAATTACTTTTGAGTCAAACCAAAAAGAACTTAGTTGTCGTGTGGACACGGTTGATAGCAAAATTTCTGTCCTTGAAACTGATTTAAGTAACGAAATTTCAAATAACCAGTCAAAACTTAAAAAAGTTGTTGATTTTGTAAATGAGGAAAATTCTCAATTGAGAAATGAATTTGACCACACAAAACGATTCTTTGAAAGCGAAATTGAATCTTTCAAATCTGATTCTGACAAAAAGGTCACAGAAATTTGTAGTAGAGTAGGTAATGTCGAAAAAACTGTTGACAGAAAATTTGTACAAATACAAGAAACTATGTTGCAAAAAGGTTTTAGTAATAGTTGTAATGGGGTATGGGGAAATTTTCCCATTAAAACTTATCCCGGTGACAAGAATATACACTCAAAAGACTTCATGCAATTCTGCAAGGAGCAGTTCACGTCCATAATGACAGATAGTGTTAAGATAAAGTTTGTAAAGAAATTACTTGATGGTGAGGCGCTTTCGTGGGCCAATCAGAATTGTTCCGCAGAAATGTCCTTTGAAGATTTCGAAAAATGTTTTCTAACCAAATTTTGGTCTGAAACTGAGCAAGCTCGAATCAAAAGTGAATTCTTGAATGGTCCTAGTTACAGAGAATCTGATGGATCAATGAAAGCCTATTGTGAGAAACAGTTGCAAAAATTAGTGCATCTGGATAAGCCATTTGATGAGCTAACTCAAATTGATGCACTAAAACGGAGACTTCCGAAAAGAGTACAATGGGGTTTAGTATATGGTCCAGATGAGTCCATAGAACAATTCTTGAAATATGTGGACAGACTTGATAGAGCCTTTGAACAAAACAACAGATTTAACGACTTTGTAGGTTCATCACACAGAGGGTGGGAACCGAACCGTGGAAATAATAACAATAATAGTGAACGAAGAAACTTTAACAACAACAGGGATAATTATAATAGCAATGACAGAAGAAATTTTGGTAGGAATGATCAGCACTTTAATTCAAACAGAGAATGGGAAAATCGAAACAGGTCCTGGGGTTATGACATGAGAGTAGGTAACCCGAGGCAGGGAAACGACAGACATAGGCCTGTAAACGACTAAATGCTCCACTGGGAGTCTGTCAGTTTGAGGCAAGGAATTTTCAAAATCAGGCTAATTTCACCCAGAACAGACAGCACTATAATCAGAGACCTAACCAGTATAGAAAGTATGCTTATGATCGATCTGTAGATAGAGGTAATGAAAAAATTTTAATTTGACAGGATATTTTGGAATGTCATCAGAGAAAATACTAGAAACAACTGTAATAGGAAACAGGCTACCTTTGATGAAGTAGGCTTAGAAGATGATATAACTGCAAATTTATATAATCAAGAAGAAGCACCTAATGCTGAAATGAAAGGTAAGGATAACTTTGATAATTCTGGATTGTACAAACTTATGTGTGGTGATATTTTAGATGTAAGTTGTCATAATGGTGTTCGTACTGAAGTTCTGGAAAGTCTGATATTCATGTGGATGTGGTTGGTGAAGATGGTGTTGTGAGTAATGTTGGTGATACTAGTAGTGTTTGTAGTGTAAGCTCAGGCAATGATGATGATAATGTTGGTGTTAAGGCCAATGGTGATTATGTACTAGAAGATTTTTATGGTGAATTGGATGGAATAGTTTATGTTAAAGTTAAGGAGGATGTCATAAGCAATAGTGTTGAGAATAGTTGTGCCAGGAACTCTAACTACATTCCACATGAGAATCAGATTGTGCCAGTTCAGCTTAGTAATACATCAGGAGACAGGGGGGTTGATTGTGCTGATGCATCTGAGATTATTTTGAAATCTGTTTGGGACAAATTTAAAGATTACAATGATGACAATGATGTTAAGATCAAATTAAGGGAAATTTGTGAATCAGTTTCTGCTTAACAGAGGTATGATGAGATAGCAGAAGATCTTTTGTATGAAGAACAGGAAGAAAGGGAAAACACCACTATTGGTAGTCCATACATAAAAATTAAAGCTGCAGGTTGGGAAGGGTATTGTTTGATTGACACAGGGAGTCCAATTAGTGCCATTTAAAGCAAATTAAGAGATATAATTAAGCATGATCCTGACTTTGTTGAATTACCAGTTGTAGGAAAAAAAAATTAGAGGCATTACCGGCAAACTGAGCAAAATTGTTAATAGACAGGTGTTGTTGTCCTTCAGTATAAATGATGTACAGTTTACTAAAGGATGTCTTGTAATAAGTGACCTAAATGATAATGTACTGTTGGGTATGGACTGGATATTAAAAGCTAATGTAGCATTTGATTGGGAAAAGAGTTTGTTTACCTTTATTGATCCTAACACGAGAGTATGTTCCAGTACTGACATGTCGATTCAAAACTGTGCTGATAATGTAATTGAAATTAGGGACTTTACATTTTCTAAAGACAGTGGTTATTGTGTAGAGGAAATTACTGAGGATTATGATGATGGAGAATATGGGGATATAGTTCAAGAAAAATTACGGGAATCAGATAATTTGAACCAAGAACAGAAGGTAGAGTTAGAAAGATTATTGTGGAATTACTGTGATGTTTTTGATGATAGACCTGGCAGAGTAAAGAATTATCAATGTAAACTCAGATTAAAACAACATGAGCCATTCTTTATAAAACCTTATAGTGTACCCATTGCAAAGAGAAAAGATGTAGAAAAGGAACTTCAAAAGATGGAAGAGTGGGCATCATTGAGAGAAGTAAGAGCCAATACAATAATCCTTTGGTAGTGGTTGCAAATGTGATGGCAGTGTCAGGCTTGTTCTAGATTCAAGACACCTAAATAAGTATCTGGAAAGAGAGACCGATCATCCCGAGAATATAGACGAATTACTTCATAAATTTGAAAGAATGAAATACATGACCAGCTTAGATCTCACATCAGGATTTCACCAAGTAGAATTAGAAAATGATTCCAGAAAGTATACTGCCTTTTTTGTATAGGGAAAGATGTTACTAGTATTGTGTGGTACCATTTGGGCTGAATGTCTCAGTAGCCGAATTCATTAGAGCACTTGACTTTGTTTTGGGAAAAGATCTTTTATCAAAATTAACTGTGTATGTAGATGACATTTTGATCACTGGAGAAACTTGGGAAGAACATGTTAATACTTTGAGGGAGGTTTGCAATAGATTAAGGAAAGGGGGAATGTCACTTAAATTATCTAAATGCAAGTTTGGTATGAAAAAATTGAAGTTTCTGGGGCCCGGTATTTCTGAGGAAGGTATTTTGCCAGATCCTGAAAAATTCGAGGCAATTGCAAAATTCCCAATTCCAAAAACGAAGAAACAACTAAAGTTATTTTTCGGAATGTGCGGTTACTACAGAAAGTTCATTAGTACCCAAGCTCTAAATGCTCCAGGTCTTAACAGATTGCTGAAGAAAAACGCAATGTGGGTTTGGGATCAGATATGTGAAGCCTACTCAATTTAAAATTGAAGACTTGGTCCTTGTTAAAACACAAGACAAGTCTAAAGCCATCAGTGGTGAATTAAAAAAGTTTTTTGACATATACATTGGACCTTTCAAGATTCAGGACAATCCTAATCCGAATGCTTACCGTCTAGTCTACCCAAATTCTGGCAGACTGTTTGGCCTATGAAACGTGACCGAACTGAAATTGTATTAAAAAAATGTGAAAAAGTATTTTAGGTAATAGATGTTTATAGACTTTTATATGTAATCATACTAGGATATTTTTGTATACTTTGTTATGTTGTATTTATCTGATTCCTCAGGGGAGCATACATTCTTTGTGTGCTAAGTGTTTGGCGAGCACTAGGTCCCCTAGCTACGCAATTGTCATATTTCATTTTCGTGTTCTGTCATTGCATCTTACACTTATTCTGTGATCCTGTATAATCAATTTTCTCCATCTGTCAGTCTCTCCTCTCTTAGCTTTAAGAAATTATTTAGAGTACATTTTCTTGAGTAATTAGACTTTAGAGAATTCAAATTTCTGTGTCCTTAAAAACCGGTCCACCGACTATTAAATGCTTTTGCTAATGTTTAACTGGGTTTGACCACTGTATGCTGTATATTCATAGCGGACTGTCCTATTGCAGCCTGTGATAGCCTGCAGTGTATATGGAATCCATACGGACTGTGAAGATGAGACTGAAATACAGTGTGTGGCATTGAGGTATACCGACCTTTAAGGAAGAAGATCACTGACCTTCAAGAAAGAAGATCACCGGTCTTCAAGAAAGAAGACACCAAAGATATGTGTAAAACTTTTCTGTTTTGTAATGTAAGGACATCAACCCTTCCGTGTTTCACGTGTAAGTGCTGATGGGGGGGTTGTGTAACATTACAGGACATATTGGGACATATTGAAGTATTCGATACTGCAGACTTTTAGGGGATGTCGATACAGATATGCAACATTTAAAGGGAAACTTTGGTGATGTTTAAAAATTGTACTGTGTCAATATTAGGACATTTTACACAGAAAGAACAAAAATAGAATTAATGTAAATATATATTAGTGTTAGTAACCTATTTTCATTCAATTTTGTAATTATATTTCATTTTGTAAAAGAAAGACTCACTGTTTGCTGTAGCTCTGATTAATTGTATAAATTATCAGTTGTGAGCTAAATTATTTCGTATAATATGGACAAGATACTTTTAAAAACTCACCAGCTAAAGAGAAAGTCTGTTAATGAACGTTTAATGCACACTTCTGGAACTTTCTATGGAGAAATTCTCTATTATGATCGCAAAAAATACGAAAACTTGTGAAAACTGTTTCATAACCTAATTTCGAAAGACGATTTGTATCAAGAAATATTTGCTAAAAAGATTTATTTACGTTTTGAAACACGATTTAAATCATTTTACATATAAATAGTTGTTCTAAATCACTCAAGAAATATCCAGAATCAAATGTCAAGATATTTCTGGAAACATCGGTACAAATCTGGTGAAGGTTATCCAGAAGTTGGTAGAAATATGCTATAAAATCTATTTGGAAATCATGCTTGTAAGAATATATGTACTGATCCTTTTACTTACTTTAGTCTGTACTAAATTTCTGTAATGTCTAATTCAGTTTTAAGTCGTGAATTGCTATCGTATTGTGAACAAAACATTGTCAAAGACCCTCATTGTTTGGAAAGATATTAATACACCTAGGAGTTGTCAGTTGCCAGTTCGGATATGAAGTGCGGTTAGCTCTGAGAGTCAGTTGTTGAGTCTGTGAAGCCTGTCAGTTCTGTTTGTAAATAAACGTCTGTATGAAGAATTACTTGTTGTCGTCAATATGAACTCAGGACCTTTTTGCACGAAGCAGACACCTCCTAATGCAACGTTTTAATTTGGTATTGAAGAGCTGGGATGTTATATGCTCAATTGCTACATTAAAACGATATGTTTCTTTTTCAGTACTGGAAAAACACGACCTTGTTGGGAATCGAACCTGCAATCTTCGGAGCGAAGCCCGACGCCTTATCCATTAGGCCACACGGTCACTGACCACCAAGCATAACTTATATGCGACTCATCTCGAAACGCTCACACCCCCTGAGGAATTGTGTTTTCGTTCTACACAGCCGCTGCCCCTTGCTCTTTCCCACCCATTCGTTACATTCAACCTCTTACGAGACCGACCAAATATAGACTGGGAAACAAGACCACACACTTTGTGCATTCGGAATCGAAGGCAGGGCGTCCCTCGCCGCATTTTATACGATGGCCATTTGCTACTGCTGCAGAAGCGGCGGCGGCGACGACGACGACGACGACGACGACGACGACGACCGCCGGAGGCTCTGAGATTTGTGAGACATACATCTATAAAATGTAATTCAGACCGCCTCGTCCCACCTTATGCTGTACCGCTTTGGCAAATGCTTTATCTGCGCCATTCGCCTTAATCTCATCTGAGAGTAATTCTTAATAAACCGCCTGTCGTTAATTGTTCGTAATCACAGATACTGTTTGCTATACGACCACGACGCGCAACTGATTTCCAAAAATCGTCTTCCTCCTGTTAGGATGGAACTCACGACCCCCAGTATACTAGACCAGTGCTCTACCACTGAACTAAAGAGGCGCGGGCTAGCGGTAGTTTTGCGTACTTCGTCTGTACGGTCGTTTGAATCATCAGACTTCAGCTGACAACACTTCATATTACCGACTAATATTTGCAGCTATGGCGACCCATTACTGCTTGGCTACACATCTGACACGTAACCGGTGTTCTCTCCAAACAACACCACTTGCACTTCAGAACATGACCTTCGCACATGTCTACAAAATCACCTTCACCTTCAAATTCAGTTTTCTTGCGACTGATGGAGACGTAGGCAAATTTTTAAGTTGCTAGTTCCATTAAATCACGTTAATAAGAAAAACGGTAATTTACATCTGCAGAAGAAAAAAATTCCGTTCCGCCCAGTGTAGGGCACGAACCTACGACCCTGAGATTAAGAGTCTCATGCTCTACCGACTGAGCTAGCCGGGCTGCGTGCGTGAAAACCTGCCAGGTAGCACGTCACACAGTATTCGTTTGGGTTGGGTGGTCCCATACACAATCTCTCCATGCTGCCTAATGTTTTCCTAACGTCACACTCGTCACGTACTTCACTTTTATTTCATAATCATATCTGAGAGGTAAAGGAATTGTATGACAACCTGCAGAGCTAGTGGCGTCAAAATTAACACACATACTTGATGTGACTCAAAAGCCGAACGAGTTACTTTCCGACGTTGTTTCAGATGTGCAAGTGCCAGTCAAAACTCGCGGTGAGGGCACTCTGCCGACCATTTCGCTAGTTAACACCGGTCTTGTTGTGTGTGTTTCAAGCTCAAGACCATCTCCAAGCACAAAATGGTCAACAGCAACATTCAGACGGTTTCGTACTGCTCAATTGCTACATTAAAACAGTATGTTTCTTTTTCAGAACTGGAAAAACAAGCCGGGACAGGAATCGAACCTGCAATCTTCGTATCCGAAGTCCGACGCCTTATCCATTAGGCCACACATTTTTTTTTTTGACGAGGATGGTTTTTTTTTTTTTACAATTGGTGAGTGGTCAGTTCCGTGCAGGTGGAGACAAAGCGGGCAGGGGTCGAATCCCGAGGCCTGTCCACGATGGCTCCCCCCGCCTATTCCTGAGTCACTTCTTCAAGCAGACAATTTTTATACATATATTTTTTTAGTTATATTATTAATATTTTTATAGTTGTTTCTCCTCTGCTCCGAGGTATATAGTGCTGACACATTTGGAAAGGAACATTTCTTCTTTGTCGTGTGTCAGTTGTGTGTTTTGATCCATATCGAACTTCTTTGCTCTTCCGTTAGAGGTGTGAAATTGACCCGAATAAGCAAACAAGTATAAGGAGACTAATGAAAAGAAGTAAACTGACCAGGTATAACAGAAAGTGTAACTTAAGAAAAATAGAATAAAACAGAATAGATTTCCTCTTGATTGCCTTCAATCATCCAATGTGGTCATCCTATGCCATGTTTTTCAAAGGTGATGTCCATCATGTTTCCAAATAATTTTTTACTGTTAGTGACAAATTTAATCTTCCAGTATGCCAGCTCCATGTAGGTCAGAAAACTAATATAATCGTATTCTCCACGAACATTAACGATGTAGTTGACGTAGTGCCCTAGGATCCACATTACTGTATTGTTTTTCGTGGCTGGATAAAACTTTTTGTCGGGACGCAGTAGCATATCCAGCTGCAGATTGTCTTCCGCGCTCCTTGACAGTACCGCAATCTTTCTCTTGACCCATCGCCAATTCAGTGCATGGCCCCCGCAGGTAAACCGATGGATCAGAGAATCGACGAGTCCACAACAGAGGCAGAGATTTGTGTCACTTAACCCAGTTGCATGTAGTTTTTCATTAGTGGCAATTGTGTTATTTACCACCCTGTACCAAGTTGAAGCAACATCCGAAGAGTGTACTTTCAAGCTGATGTTGGCCCACACCGTTTTCCAGTCAGTAGTCGGATACTTCCGTTCTATTGTATTTGTGGTCGCCGGCTTTCCCACTCACGTTGCAAGTCGCGAGTTGACAGTGGTCGGCGCCGTAGAACACCCACATCTGTATAACTAACATGAAGGAAAAATTCCCTGATGTGTTTCAATTTGTAATGGATTCTTCCGACGTCAATAGGAGGTCGCACACTCGCTGGACGCTCTGTGAGGTACAACTTTTGAGTAACAGTGCAGTGGCTGTCATGCAGTAAAGTCGTGGTCCGCTTGACGTACAAGGCCATTGCCTTCCCGGCGATGTTAACCAACTCAAGCCCACCAGTAGTTCTCGACTTGGCTAGTGTATCGGAGGACAATTTAAATATGTTTCCCTTCCAGATGTATTGATTGGCAACCTGCATGATCTTTCTGGCCTGAAGCTTGGGAATGGGAAAAAACTGTGCAACATAATATGCCTTGGAGAAGACGTAGGTATTGAGAATCCTAATTTGTTCTATAATGTTCGCAGCACGCCAGCGACATTCGACAATGGTACCCTGTATCAGATGCGTCACTGACTTCCAATTGGAGGCCACCATTTTCAGAGGGCACCTATTCAAGGTGATTCCTAGTAGTTTGTGAGATTCCACAAGATGCGCCCACGGTATAGTTAAGCTCTCAAAACCCTTGAGATCGAGCACTTTACATTTCTGGTCACTTAGTTGTGCTCCAGACACTGCACTATACTGGTCGATCGCCCGTTTAATACGGACCACCTCGTCGTCACTGCATAACAGAACGGCAACATCGTCAGCGTATGCACGGACGATGAATGTGTGACCTGACATTGACACACCTGACAAATGGTGATAAAGAGACCGAAGGAAGGGTTCCAGTGACAGCACAAAAAGTGACATAGAGAGTGGACTGCCCTGGGGGACACCCCGCTGAATGGATATTGGTTGCGTCAGCTGTCCATTGACTTGTATCCTCGCCGATATGCCAGATGTCAAATTGCGAAGGACTTTTAACACCCCTTCCTCCAGTCCTATTTTGTCCAGTATGTGAAAAAGATAGCGGTGGTTCACATGATCAAAGGCTTTATGAAAGTCTAGAAATAGCAAGGCACAATTCAGGTTGGTGACTGAGGCAATGGAGATTAGGTCCCTAATTTCAGACATCGCAGACATGGCATTCCGTCCTGGCACGCAGGCCTGGTGCAGCCAGACAACTTTGTGAAGGAGCGGAGACATTCGGGTGTTAACAGCTCTGGCTATAGTTTTGTAGTGAAAATTAAGCAGGGTGAGCGGGCGCAGATTATCAAATCGCTTACACCCTTTGCGTTTGGGAACAAGGACAATTTTACCCTCCTTCATCGCACTAGGAACAGTGCGATTTCATTTAAAATTTCTGTAAATGTAACACCAATTACATCCCAATACCGAAGGTAAAACTCCTTGGGAAGGCCGTCCAGTCCTGTGGCTTTGTTAGCGGGCGACTTAACAATAAGTTCTAAAGTCTCCTCGACACTAAACGGATCCAGAAAGTCACGATTATCATCCGCAGTAACGGACGTGTCCATGAATTGGAGTACAGTAGCAGTCAAGCCATCATTGGTTGGGTAGTCCGAGTACAGGCCGTGATAATACCTCTGAATTGCCGTGACTATGTCAGGTTGCCGAGTGAGAATTTCCCCGTTATCAGTTGCCAGTTCGTCTATAAATAAGCGTCTACGGTTGGTCTGATGCTTAATAAGATGGTACATGGAAGTTGTCTCAGATTGAACCAAAGAGTTGACTTTGGACTTGATTTTTAACCCTTCTAGTTGTTTACGTTTGATACTGAGCATCTTAGCCTTGATTTGCTTTATTTGAGCCATGTAAATATTATTGACGCCAGATTTGTCGTAGAGCTCCCTTAAAATTTAATAATAAAATTCCATGGTCGTCTTTGCATCCCTTGATTGCGTATTACAGTACGAAATTAAATACCGTCGCAACTTTGGTTTAGCAAAGGACGTCCACCACTCTACTTTCATACGGTACCTATTGACAGAGCGAAGACAAAATGTCCAAGTTCGTGTGACAAGTTCCTCGAGATCGGCGTCCTGAAGGTGGGAAAAGTTCAACATCCAGTGACCTCTGAATCGTTTGGTGGGTTGTCTGTCCAGTTGTATGACGGTGGCGTAGGCGCAGTGATCGCTACATGGGACGGGAATGACCTCTGAATCAACAACATGTTCTCCGAGCTGAGAAGACACATATATTCTGTCGAGGCGGCTACTCGAGATGGAAGTGAAGTATGTAAATTTCACAAGGGTAGGGTGAAGGAGTTCCCACGTATCCTGGAGATTCATCCGTAAAACCAGATCATGAAGCTCCTTGCAATAGTTAAAAAATTTGGCCTCTGATCTTTTTGATGCACAACACAGTTAAAATCTCCGCCTAATACAAGGGCAGTCGGATTTTTACGAAGCAAGTAAATTAGTTCGTCTTTAAAGAACTCGGTCCTTGCGAACCTGTGGTCACTCCCTGAGGGCGCGTATAGGTTCACGAGCGTGACGCCGAATATTTTGCAGCATATGCCACGCCCTGACTCCAGTGTTTCAACGTCCGAGACGGGGATGCCCTCACGCACGAGAATGGCTGTACCAGTGCTAAGTTCGAAAGCAACATTGGTAATACAGTGGAAACCGGGAATGACCAGATCTGAAAGAAGGAATTCCTGCAATAGAAGTACATCAGCGGCAGACTCATATACGAACTGCCTAAAGACTGCAAGTTTCAAATCAGACGTGATCCTGTTTACATTAACACTCAGGAACTTGTACGCTTGTGCCATGCAGTTTACGGAGCTACTTTAAATTAACGTGATCATCGTCTCCGGCAAACCAGTCCATTCGTGAAACAGCTGGTGGAGAGTGGCCATCACCATCGTTTGCATCCGAGAGGGCTTGCAGTTTGTGTTTGCTGCGTGGTACATTCAAGTTCGGTTGGAATTTCTTTTTGTTCCTCCCGCCACTGGCGACTTTTTCCGCAGAAAGCGGCATCGGAGAATCTACACAGGTCTCCTGTGCAGGTTGCCCTGCGACAGCAACGTGCAGTTGCGTCTCGCCGGATAACCCTTCCGGAGACGCGCTAAGTTCTTGTTTAGCCACACGTTGGGATTGTGTGGAAACACTCTCTCGGTCAAGTTGTTGACAAGCAAGGCTGAGATCTCGCTCTGTGTTGACACACTCGTCAGCGTGTTTTTTGTCAGTGTCGCATTGCTGTGATACGAGTTGTGAACTTGGGCACACCCCGCCGACGTAACTGTGGGCAAAGTGCTGAGGTTCAATATCGGTCGGTTGGAGAGCCGACGCGACAGACGCGGACGGTAAGCAACAACCAACCTGGGGCGTAGCACTACCGTCAGCGGGCGAAGAAGTATCAACTTCAACGCTTGATTCTGGTAGAGCGTCATGCGAAAGCTCAGTGTCCCCTGCCGGTTGTTTGATATCAAGTGTGGCAGGTGTGACCGGTACGGAGACGCCTTCATCGGAACTACTACTGTCGCACGTTCGAAGTCTCTTGGACGCTACCGCAGTGACGGGACGGGTGAGAGGGTTCTGATCCCCGCCCGTCGCAAGAGGAATAGCAAGAAACTCTTCTTCAAAAGGTTTTTCATGTACAGTCACAGTATCTACATCTACATCTACATCCGTACTCCGCAAGCCACCTGACGGTGTGTGGCGGAGGGTACCCTGAGTACCTCTATCGGTTCTCCCTTCTATTCCAGTCTCGTATTGTACGTGGAAAGAAGGATTGTCGGTATGCTTCTGTGTGGGCTCTAATCTCTCTGATTTTATCCTCATGGTCTCTTCGCGAGATATACGTAGGAGGGAGCAATATACTGCTTGACTCTTCGGTGAAGGTATGTTCTCGAAACTTCAACAAAAGCCAGTACCGAGCTACTGAGCGTCTCTCCTGCAGAGTCTTCCACTGGAGTTTATCTATCATCTCCGTAACGCTTTCGCAATTACTAAATGATCCTGTAACGAAGCGCGCTGCTCTCCGTTGGATCTTCTCTATCTCTTCTATCAACCCTACCTGGTGCGGATCCCACACTGCTGAGCAGTATTCAAGCATTGGGCGAACAAGCGTACTGTAACCTACTTCCTTTGTTGTCGGATTGCATTTCCTTAGGATTCTTCCAACGAATCTCAGTCTGGCATCTGTTTTACCGACGATCAACTTTATATGATCATTCCATTTTAAATCACTCCTAATGCGTACTCCCAGATAATTTATGGAATTAACTGCTTCCAGTTGCTGACCTGCTATTTTGTAGCTAAATGATAAGGGACCTATCTTTCTATGTATTCGTATCACATTACACTTCGCTACATTGAGATTCAATTGCCATTCCGTGCACCATGCGTCAATTCGCTGCAGATCCTCCTGCATTTCAGTACAATTTTCCATTGTTGCAACCTCTCGATACACCACAGCATCATCTGCAAAAAGCCTCAGTGAACTTCCGATGTCATCCACCAGGTCATTTATGTATATTGTGAATAGCAACGGTCCTATGACACTCCCCTGCGGCACACCTGAAATCACTCTTACTTCGGAAGACTTCTCTCCATTGAGAATGACGTGCTGCGTTCTGTTATCTAGGAACTCCTCAATCCAATCACACAATTGATCTGATAGTCCGTATGCTCTTACTTTGTTCATTAAACGACTATGGGGAACTGTGTCAAACGCCTTGCGGAAGTCAAGAAACACGGCATCTACCTGTGAACCCGTGTCTAAGGCCCTCTGAGTCTCGTGGACGAATAGCGCGAGCTGGGTTTCACACGATCGTCTTTTTCGAAACCCATGCTGATTCCTACAGAGTAGATTTCTAGTCTCCAGAAAAGACATTATAATCGAACATAATACGTGTTCCAAAATTCTACAACTGATCGACGTTAGAGATATAGGTCTATAGTTCTGCACATCTGTTCGACGTCCCTTCTTGAGAACGGGGATGACCTGTGCCCTTTTCCAATCCTTTGGAACGCTTCGCTCTTCTAGAGACCTACGGTACACCGCTGCAAGAAGGGGGGCAAGTTCCTTCGCGTACTCTGTGTAAAATCGAACTGGTATCCCATCAGGACCAGCGGCCTTTCCTCTTTTGAGCGATTTTAATTGTTTCTCTATCCCTCTGTCGTCTACTTCGATATCTACCATTTTGTCAACTGTGCGACAATCTAGAGAAGGAAGCACAGTGCAGTCTTCCTCTGTGAAACAGCTTTGGAAGAAGACATTTAGTAATTCGGCCTTTAGTCTGTCATCCTCTGTTTCAGTACCATTTTGGTCACAGAGTGTCTGGAGATTTTGTTTTGATCCACCTACCGCTTTGACATAGGACCAAAATTTCTTAGGATTTTCTGCCAAGTCAGTACATAGAACGTTACTTTCGAATTCATTGAAAGCCTCTCGCATAGCCCTCCTCACACTACATTTCGCTTCGCGTAATTTTTGTTTGTCTGCAAGGCTTTGGCTATGTTTATGTTTGCTGTGAAGTTCCCTTTGCTTCCGAAGCAGTTTTCTAACTCGGTTGTTGTACCACGGTGGCTCTTTTCCATCTCTTACGATCTTGCTTGGCACATACTCATCTAACGCATATTGTACCATGGTTTTGAACTTTGTCCACTGATCCTCAACACTATCTGCACTTGAGACAAAACTTTTGTGTTGAGCCGTCAGGTACTCTGTAATCTGCTTTTTGTCACTTTTGCTAAACAGAAAAATCTTCCTACCTTTTTTAATATTTCTATTTACGGCTGAAATCATCGACGCAGTAACCGCTTTATGATCGCTGATTCCCTGTTCTGCATTAACTGATTCAAATAGTTCGGGTCTGTTTGTCACCAGAAGGTCTAATATATTATCGCCACGAGTCGGTTTTCTGTTTAACTGCTCAAGGTAGTTTTCAGATAAAGCACTTAAAAATATTTCACTGGATTCTTCGTCCCTGCCACCCGTTATGAACGTTTGAGTCTCCCAGTCTATATCCGGCAAATTAAAATCTCCACCCAGAACTATAACATGGTGGGGAAATCTACTCGAAATATTTTCCAAATTATTCTTCAGGTGCTGAGCCACAACAGCTGCTGAGCCCGGGGGCCTATAGAGATATCCAATTACCATGTCTGAGCCTGCTTTAACCGTGACCTTCACCCAAATCATTTCACACTTCGAATCTCCGTCAATTTCCTTCGATACTATTGCACTTCTTATCGCTATAAACACGCCTCCCCCTTCACTGTCCAGCCTATCTCTGCGGTATACATTCCAATCAGAGTTTAGGATTTCATTACTGTTTACGTCTGGTTTCAGCCAACTTTCTGTTCCTAGTACTATATGGGCGTTGTGACCGTTTATTAATGAGAGCAGTTCTGGGACCTTTCTATAGACGCTTCTGCAGTTTACTATTAGCACATTAATATTGTTATTCCTTGTTGCATTTTGCCCACTCCAGCCTTGCCGCGTCTCAGGAGGCGTCTTGTCGGGCCTAGGGAGGGAATTCTCTAACCTAAAAAAACCCCATGTGCACTCCACACGTACTCCGCTACCCTCGTAGCCGCTTCCGGCGTGTAGTGCACGCCTGACCTATTCAGGGGGACCCTACATTTCTCCACCCGATAGCGGAGGTCGAGAAATTTGCACCCCGGCTTTCCGCAGAATCGTCTGAGCCTCTGGTTTAAGCCTTCCACTCGGCTCCAAACCAGAGGACCGCGATCGGTTCTGGGAACGATACTACAAATAGTTAGCTCTGATTCCACCCCGCGAGCGAGGCTTTCCGCCTTCACCAACTCCGCCAGCCGCCTGTACGAACTGAGGATGACCTCTGAACCCAGACGGCAGGAGTCATTGGTGCCGACATGAGCAACAATTTGCAGTCGGGTGCACCCAGTGCTCTCTATCGCCGCCGGTAGGGCCTCCTCCACATCTCGGATGAGACCCCCCGGCAAGCAGACAGAGTGAACACTGGCCTTCTTCCCCGACCTTTCCGCTATTTCCCTAAGGGGCTCCATCACCCGCCTATCGTTGGAGCTCCCAATAACTAATAAACCCCTCCCCCCGTGTGCCTGCTCGGACCTTGCTGAAGGAGCAGCCACATGTCCACTCACAGGCAGAGCGGGCGATGCCACACGGCCAGCCTCCACATTGACCCTCCGCCTCGTGCGCCGCGAACGCCGCTGAACCCGCCACTCCCCTTGGGGAGAGGGTGGCCCAACCGCGCCCGGTACCCGCGAAGATGTCTCGACAGCAGGGACAGTGGGTGAAGCATCTAACACCTGGGGTGCACCATGCGACGCACCAGACTCCCCACTGCCGCTACACTCCGAGGCAGCAGCCTGAAGACGGCTGACCGCGGCCATCAACACGCTCAGCTGTTCGCGAAGAGTGGCCAGCTCCTCCTGCGTCCGTACACAGCAGCCACACATCCTAGCCATCCTAAGAAATCAATTTACTATAGAGTGTTAATCAGCTTTTAACTAGACTGCTAATTCACTAAAGGCGGTTGATTATTGACTAAACTGTGATTGCTAACCACTTCTTGTAGAAACAAGGAAAATAGCACTACCTGTCTCTGGACGGTATTGAAAACAAACACTAGCACTACGAGCACTATGGCTGACTAAAGGGACTCTCTGACTGTATTCGAAACACACACGAGATCTATGGAACACTTAATAGCACTCTACTATTAAAGCTTCCTAAAAGCAAAAACACGCAGAAGAAGAAGTGACAAGTAAGAAAAATACAGATAATACTTAAATTAAGGTAGCTCGCTGCACAGCAGACGTGAAGCAGACGGCGGTTAGGGCGACACTGACACTACTGGCACTATGGCTGACTAAAGCGACTCTCTCTGACTGTATTCAAAACAAACACGAGATCTATGGAACACTTAATAGCACTCTACTATTAAAGCTTCCTAAAAGCAAAAACACGCAGAAGAAGAAGTGACAAGTAAGAAAAATACAGATAATACTTAAATTAAGGTAGCTCGCTGCACAGCACGGCGGTTAGGGCGACACTGACACTACTGGCACTGGAGGGGGACGGCCCAGTACTTGTTAATTGGGTACCTGTCACTAAATCAGCTAAAGTGAGTCTCTTACGTTGCTGGAAAGTAGGCTTTAAGACGGTCACCCTTTTAGGGCAATTTTGCCGTAAATGACCACTTTCATTGCAGATAAAACACGTAGAAGCTTGTCCGGAATAGGTAACCTGCACCTTATAACCACAAACAAATACATGCGATGGGATGTTGACTTTGACTTGCATCTCAACCGATCTGATACCAGAAAAACATTGCAACTTATGTTGCCTGGACCACTTTTCAAGTCGAATGTTACGCACTTCGCCATATTTAGTGAGCACATCTTGTAAGAAACAGTTTTCTACTTTAGGGGGCAGGTTGTAAATACGCACGTTGGAGATCTCGACATCAGCGTTAGTAATTCTGACAGTACTCACAGTGCCGTCGCGATGCCGGAAATCGACGCCGCCGCCATGTTTCTGCAAAAGACGTTCCAGTAAGAGGGGATTCTGAAGCTTCACGAAAAAGCAGTATAGATCCAGGTCGTTGTAGGCAGTGTGAACTTGATCAGTGGTTATGCCTATTGTATCGACGAACCATTCATGAACATCCAGTGAACTTGGCTGAACTGATCGTGTAGCCTTGTCAAACTCAAACTGCAGGGTATTTTTCCTTGGAATCGTGGGAACCATCGTGCAAATTAACCCAAATGGGCTAACTTCATACAGCAAATACTTCAAACAACGACGCGAACACACAACCACTCACAATCACGTGAATTAGAAAGCACAAATACAACGTAAACAAGCAAGGGACACTGAGCGCTCCAAACGTCCGCACGCTGTCGCGTCGCAAGCGGTAATGTCTGAGCTATGCCCACGCCCCCGTGGACTAATGGTGCTACATACAGCCATATCAACGTCACAGACCCCTGCACTCCCATTACTCCTCAGACAAACACTACTCTCTATGTATCAGTGAGGGTGTCTTTCAGGTTTCGTGCATTCTGTATCGGATCGTAGTTGGCCACAATGAAAGTGGCACGCATAACGTCGAAAATAGAGTTCGGACACCGCTCTGAGTAAGACGATCGTGTTGTCCACTCTCTAGACTTCAATGACGTTAAGCCGTGATACCTAAGACAGATCTGCACTCGATGACACCTCGATAACAGCCGGTCCCCACACTTACATCTTGCTCTCCTTATGTCAGTATACATCATATCAGTCTGTGACGCTGGTTTTGCAACTTCTATCGTGCCTTTAGGTTCGCCGCGACCAACAGTTATCATGCACTGACCACAAAACATTGAGACGCCGGGGCTTGAACCCGGGATCTTTCACACGCTAAGCGAACGATCTGCCAACTGAGCTACGGCTGCACACACAACCAAGCTTGGCTATTCTCCATTCTTTGCGACTCTGATGTGCACGGACACGATTGTTGGTTGGTTTGTAGCGGCGAAGGTACCAGAGTACAAAGGCGCGGACACGTTCATATACACAAGAGTTCCAAGTAGTTTCGATGCTCTGGTATTACGAATGCAAATTCCGTCTGTTTTTAACGTCTTAAATTGAAAGGGTGGTCACAAATTGGTCCATTTCACTTCTTGTCGACAATCACACAGCACCTGAGGAAACAAGCACATCTCGAGCCCCATTGTGCACTCCATTGTTCATGCCAACTCAGTGCCTCGCTCTTTGCTACTGTGTACCACTCTTGTCCTCCAACTGCAAAACACTGGGCCACAACAAGTTTCCGCGTCTCCATTGCACTGATCGTACTACGAAACCCTCCCCAAACTTGGCACTCAACCATGCAGCCGACTTTTCCGACTTTACACGACGCTCATCTGGAGGCATTCTGTAATCTGTGGACCTGCAGAGTGTTGATGAAACACAGAATTTGCATCTTGATTGAATACAACAAGCATCATGCGGACTTTTCTCCATCTGAGTAATGTCTCAATCTGTCTACGCTATGATCGTTCGCTCGTAGACCAGTAGTAGTTTCGGAAGCACATCTGGAGCCATTCTGTTATCTGTAGACCCTCAGATTGTAGATGAAACACATAAATTGCTTCGGGACTGAATACAACAGGCACCATGCGGACTTTTCTATAAGGGAGTAAGGTTTAAAATTGTCTACGCTTTGATCGTTCCCTGGAAGACCAGTAGTAGTTTCCGAAGCACATCTGGAGGCATTCTTTAATCTGTGGACCTTCAGAGTGTTGATGAAACACAGAATCGGGATCGAATGCAACAGTCTCCAAGCGGACCTTCCTCCATAGGCGTAATGTCTTAAAATGTCTTCGCTTAGATCTTTCCCTGGAAGACCACTAGTAGTTTCCGAAGCAGATGTTAATTCGTTCTCTTATCTGTATAAATTCAGAGTGTTAATGAAACATAGAAATTGCATCGGGATTGAATACTACAGGCACCATGCGGACTTTTCACCATGGGAGTAATGTCTCAAACTGTCAACGATTTAATCGTTCCATGGAAGACCAGTAGTAGTTTCCGAAGGACATCTGGAGGCATTGTGTGATCTGTGGTCCTTCATAGTGTTGATGAAAAAGAGAAATGGCATCGGGATTTAATACAACTGGCACGATGCGGGCTTTCACCCTTGGTGTAATGTCACAAACTGTCTACGGTTTGATCGTTCCCTGAAAGACCAGTAGAAGTTTCTGAAGCACATCTGGAGGCGATGTGTAATCTGTGGTGTTGCAGAGTGTTGATGAAACACAAAAATTATATCGGGATTGAATACAACAGGCACCATGCGGTCTTTTCTCCATGGGAGTAATGTCTCAAACTGTATACACTGTAATCGTTTCCTGGATGACGGGTAGTAGTTTCCGTAGCATATCTGGGGGCATTCTTTAATCTATGGACATTCAGAGTGTTGATGAAAGACAGAAAATACATCGGGATTGAATACAACAGGCACCATGCGGACTTTTCTCCATGCGAGTAATGTCTCCAACTGTCTATGCTTTGATCGATTCCTCGAAAACCAGTAGTAGTTTCCGAAGCACATCTGTAGGCATTCAGTATTCTGTGGACCTTCAGAGTGTTGATAAAACACAGAAATTGAATCGGGATTAAATCCAACTGGCACCATGCGGAACTTTCCCCATGGGAGTAATGTCTCAAACTATCTTCGCTTTGATCTTTTCCTGGAAGACCAATAGTAGTTGCCGAAGCAGATATGGAGGCGTACTGTTCTCTGTGGACCTTCAGAGTGTTGATGAAACACTAAAATTGCATCGTGAGTGATTACAACAGGCACCATGCGGACTTTTCTCCATGTTAGTAATGTTTCAAACTGTCTACGCTTAGATGGACTCCTGGAAGACCAGTAGTTGATACCGAAGCACATCAGGAGGCACTCTGTAATCTGTGGACCTTCAGATTGTTGGGTAAACGCAGGGATTGCAGCGGGATTGAATACAACAGGCACCATGCGGACTTTTTTCCATGAGAGTAATGTCTCAATCTGTCTATCCTTTGATCGTTCGCTGGAAGACCAGTACTAGTTTCCGAAGCAGATCTGGAGGCGTTGTGTAATCTGTGGTCCTTCAGAGTGTTGATGAAACACAGAACCTGCATCGGAATTGAATACAACAAGCACCATGCGGACTTTTCTCCATGGGAGTAATGTCTCAAACTGTCTACGCTTTGATTGTTCCCTGGAAGACCAGTAGTATTCTTCGAGCACATCTGGAGGCATTCTGGAATCTGTAGACCCTCTAAGTGTTGATGAAACACAGAAAATGCATCGTAATTGAATACAACAGGCACCATGCGAATTTTTCTATTAGGGAGTAAGGTCTAAATTTGTCTACGAATTGATCGTTCATTGGAAGACCAGTAGTAGTTTCCGAAGCACATCTGGAAGGATTCTGTAATCTGTGGACCCTTCAGTGTGTTAATGAAACACAGATATTGCATCGGGATTAAATGCAAGAGACATCATAAGGACTCTTCTCCATGGGAGTGATGTCCTAAACTATCTTCGCTTTGATCGTTCCCTGGAAGACCAGAAATTGTTTCCGAAGCACATGTGGAGGCGTTCTGTAATCTGTGGACCTACAGAGTGTTCATGAAACACAGAAATTGCATCGGGATTGAATACGACTGGCACCATGCGGAATTTTCTCCTTGCGAGTAATGTCTCAAACTGTCTACGCTTTAATCGACTCTTGGAAGACCAGCACATCTAGAGGCATTCTGTAATTTGTGGTCCTTCAGTGTGTGAATGAAACACTGAAATTGCATCGGAAATTGAATACAATAGGCACCATGCGGACTTTTATCCATGGGGGTAATTACTCAAGCTGTCTACGATTTTATCGTTCAATTGAAGAACAGTAGTAGTCTCCGAAGCACATCTGGAGGCACTCTGTAATCTGTGGACCTTCAGATTGTTGATGAAACACAAATATTGCATCGGAATTGAATACAACAGGCACCATGCGGATTTTTCTCCATGGGAGTAACGTCTCAAACTGTCTACGATTTGATCGTTCCCTTGAAGACCAGTAGTATTTTTCGAGCACATCTGGAGGCATTCGGTAATTTGTGGATCCTCAGAGTGTTGATGAAACACAGAAATTGCATCGGGATTGAATACAACAGGCACCATGCGGACTTTTCTATAAGGGAGTAAGGTCTCAAATTGTTTACGCTTTGATCGTTCCCTGGAAGACCAGTAGTAGTTTCCGAAGCACATCTGGAGGCATTCTGTGATCTGTGGACCATCAGAGTGTTGATGAATTACAGAAATTGCATCGGGATTGAATACAACATACACCATGCAGACTTTTCTCCGTGGGAGTAAAGTCTCAAACTGTCTACGGTTTGATCGTTGCCTGGTAGACCTGTAGTGGTTTCCGAAGCACATCTGGAGGCATTCTGTAATTTTTGGACATTCAGAGTGTTAATGAAATACAGAAATTGCTTCGGGATTGATTACAACAGGCACCATGTGGACTTTTCTGGATGGGAGCAATGTCTCAAACTGACAACGCTTTGATCGATTCGTGGAAGACCAGTAGTAGTTTCCGAAGCACATCTGGAGGCATTCAGTAATGTGTGGACCATCAGAATGTTGATAAAACACAGAAATTGCAACGGGAGTGATTACAACAGGCGCCATGCGGACCTTTCTCCAAGTGAGTAATGTCTCAAACTGTCTACGCTTTGATCGTTCCCTGGTAGACCAGTAGTAGTTTCCGAAGCACATCTGGAGGCATTCTGTAATCTGTATGCCTTCAGAGTGTTGATAAAACACAGAAATTTAATCGGTATTGTATACAACAGGCACCATGCGGACTTTTCTCCATGGTAGTAATGTCTCAAACTGTCTACGCTTTGATTCTTCCCTGGAAGACCAGTAGTATTGTTCGAGCACATCTGGAGGCATTCTGGAATCTGAGGACGCTCTAAGTGTTAATGAAACACAGAAATTGCATCGTAATTGAATACAACAGGCACCATGCGAATTTTTCTATTAGGGAGTAGGGTCTCAATTTGTCTACGAATTGATCGTTCATTGGAAGACCAGTAGTAGTTTCCGAAGCACATCTGGAAGGATTCTGTAATCTGTGGACATTCAGTGTGTTAATGAAACACAGATATTGCATCGGGATTAAATGCAAGAGACATCATAAGGACTCTTCTCCATGGGAGTGATGTCCTAAACTATCTTCGCTTTGATCGTTCCCTGGAAGACCAGAAATTGTTTCCGAAGCACATGTGGAGGCGTTCTGTAATATGTGGACCTACAGAGTGTTCATGAAACACAGACATTGCATCGGGATTGAATACGACTGGCACCATGCGGAATTTTCTCCTTGCGAGTAATGTCTCAAACTGTCTACGCTTTAATCGACTCCTGGAAGACCAGCATTAGTTTCCGAAGCACATCTAGAGGCATTCTGTAATTTGTGGTCCTTCAGTGTGTGAATGAAACACAGATATTGCATCGGAATTGAATACAACAGGCACCATGCGGATTTTTCTCCATGGGAGTAACGTCTCAAACTGTCTACGATTTGATCGTTCCCTTGAAGACCAAAAGTATTCTTCGAGCACATCTGGAGGCATTCGGTAATTTGTGGACCCTCAGAGTGTTGATGAAACACAGAAATTGCATCGGGATTGAATACAACAGACACCATGCGGACTTTTCTATAAGGGAGTAAGGTCTCAAATTGTTTACGCTTTGATCGTTCCCTGGAAGACCAGTAGTAGTTTCCGAAGCACATCTGGAGGCATTCTGTGATCTGTGGACCATCAGAGTGTTGATGAATTACAGAAATTGCATCGGGATTGAATACAACATACACCATGCAGACTTTTCTCCGTGGGAGTAAAGTCTCAAACTGTCTACGGTTTGATCGTTCCCTCTTAGACCTGTAGTAGTTTCCGAAGCACATCTGGAGGCATTCTGTAATCTTTGGACATTCAGAGTGTTAATGAAACACAGAAATTGCTTCGGGATTGATTACAACAGGCACCATGTTGACTTTTCTGGATGGGAGTAATGTCTCATACTGACAACGCTTTGATCGTTTCGTGGAAGACCAGTAGTAGTTTCCGAAACACATCTGGAGGCATTCTGTAATCTGTGGACCTTCAGGGTGTTGACGAAACTCAGAAATTGAATCGGGATTGAATACAACAAACACCATGCGGACTTATCTCTATGGGGTAAAGTTTCAAACTGTCTACGCTTTGATCGTTCCCTGGTAGACCAGTAGTAGTTTCCGAAGCACAACTGGAGGCATTCTGTAATCTGTGTGCCTTTAGAGTGTTGATGAAACACATAAATTTAATCGGTATTAAATTCAACTTTTACCATGCGGACCTTTCCTCATGGAAGTAATGTCTCTAACTGTCTACGCTTTGATCGATTCCTGGAAGACCAGTAGGAGTTTCCGAAGCACATCTGGAGGCATTCTGTAATTTGTGGCCTGCAGTGTGTTGATGAAACACTGAAATTGAATCGGAAATTGAATTCAATAGGCACCATGCGGACTTTTCTTCATGGGGGTAATGTCTCAAACTGTCTACGACTTTATCGTTCAATGGAAGAACAGTAGTAGTCTCCGAAGCACATCTGGAGGCATTCTGTAATCTGTGGACCATCAGAGTGTTGATGAAACACTAAAATTGCATCGGGAGTGATTACAACAGGCACTATGCGGACTTTTCTCCATGTTAGTAATGTTTCGAACTGTCTACGCTTAGATGGACTCCTGGAAGACCAGTAGTTGATACCGAAGCACATCAGGAGGCACTCTGTAATCTGTGGACCTTCAGATTGTTGGGTAAACGCAGGGATTGCAGCGGGATTGAATACAACAGGCACCATGCGGACTTTTCGCCATGGGAGTAATGTCTCAAACTGTCAACGCTTTGATCGTTCCCTGGAAGACCAGTAGTAGTTTGCGAAGCACATTTGGAGGCGATCTGTAATTTGTGGTCCGTCAGTGTGTTGATGAAACACTGAAATTGCATCTGAAATTGAATACAACAGGCATCATGCGGTCTTTTCTCCATGGGATTAATGTCTCAAACTGTCTCCGTTTTGATCGTTCCCTGGAAGGCAGGTAGTAGTTTCCGAAGCACATCTGGATGCATTCTGTAATCTGTGGACCTTCAGAGTGTTGATGAAACACAGATATTGCATCGGAATTGAATACAACAGGCACCATGCAGATTTTTCTCCATGGGAGTAACGTCTCAAACTGTCTACTATTTGATCGTTCCCTTGAAGACCAGTAATATTCTTCGAGCACATCTGGAGGCATTCTGTAATCTTTGGACATTCAGAGTGTTAATGAAATACAGAAATTGCTTCGGGATTGATTACAACAGGCACCATGTGGACTTTTCTGGATGGGAGCAATGTCTCAAACTGACAACGCTTTGATCGATTCGTGGAAGACCAGTAGTATTTTCCGAAGCACATCTGGAGGCATTCAGTAGTGTGTATACCATCAGAGAGTTGATAAAACACAGAAATTGCATCGGGAGTGATTACAACAGGCGCCATGCGGACCTTTCTCCAAGTGAGTAATGTCTCAAACTGTCTACGCTTTGATCGTTCCCTGGTAGACCAGTAGTAGTTTCCGAAGCACATCTGGAGGCATTCTGTAATCTGTGTGCCTTCAGAGTGTTGATGAAACACATAAATTTAATCGGGATTGAATACAACAGGCACCATGCGGACTTTTCTCCATGGGAGTAATGTCTCAAACTGTCTACGCTTTGATCGTTCCCTGGAAGACCAGTAGTATTCTTCGAGCACATCTGGAGGCATTCTGTAACCTTTGGACCCTCCAAGTGTTGATGAAACACAGAGATTGCAGCGGGATTGAATACAACAGGAACCATGCGGACTTTTCTCTATGGGAGTAAAGTTTCAAACTGTCTACGATTTGATCGTTCCCTGGAATACCAGTAGTAGTTTCCAAAGCACATCTTTAGTCATTTTGTAATTTGTGGACCTTCAAAACGTTGGTTAAACAGGGAAATTGCATCGGGATTGAATACAACAGAAACCATGCAAACTTTTCTCCTTGGGAGTAATGTCTCAAACTGTCTACGAGTTAATCGATTCCTGGACACCAGTATGATTTTCCGAATGACATCTGGAGGCATTCTTTAATCTGTGGACCTTCAGAGCGTTGATGAAAGACAGAAATTGCATCGGGATTAAATTCAACTTTTAACATGCGGACTTTTCTCCATGGAAGTAATGTCTCAAACTGTCACCGCTTTAATCTTTTCCTGGAAGACCAGTAGTTGTTTCCGAAGCAGATATGAACTCGTTCTGTAATCTGAGGAGCTTCAGAGTGTTGATGAAACATATAAATTACATCGGGAAGGAATACAACAGGCACCATGGGGATTTATCTCCATGGGAGTAACGTCTAAAAAACTGTCTACGTTGTGATCGTTTCCTGGAAGTCCTGTACTAGTTTCCGAAATGGATCTGGAGGCATTCAGGATTCTGTGGTCCTTCAGAGTGTTGATAAAACACTGAAATTTAATCGGGAATAGGTACAACTGGCACCATGCGGACCTTTCTCCATCGGAGTAATGTCTCAAACTGTCTTCGCTTTGATGTTTTCCTGGAAGACAAGTAGTAGTTTCCGAAGCAGATATGAACTTGTTCTGTAATCTGTGGAGCTTCAGAGTGTTGATGAAACACAGAAATAGCATCGGGATTGAATACAACAGGCACCACGAGTACTTTTCTCCATGGGAAAAATGTCTCAAACAGTCTGCGCTGTGATCCTTCCCTGGAAGGCCAGTAGTAGTTTCCGAAGCACATCAGGGGGCATTCTGTAATCTGTGGACCTTCAGAGTGTTGATGAAACGCAGGTATTGCATCAGGATTGAATACAACAGGCACCATGCGGACTTTTCTCCATGTGAGTATTTTCTCAAACTGTCTTCGCTTTGATCGTTCCCTGGAAGCCTAGTAGTAGTTTCCGAAGCACATCTGGAAGCATTCTCTAATCTGTGGGCCTTCAGAGTGTTGATGAAACACAGAAATTGCACCGGGATTAAATACAACAGGCACCATGCGGACTTTTCTCCATGGGAGTAATTTCTGAAACTGTCTACGCATTAATCGTTTCCTGGAAGCCCAGTAGTAGTTTGCGAAGCACATCTGGAGTCATTCTGTAATCTGTGAACCTTCAGAGTGTTGATGAAACACAGATATTGCATCGGGATTGAATACAACAGACACAATGCAGACTTTTCTCCATGGGAGTAATGTCTCAAACTTTCTACGCTTTGACTGATTCCTGGAAGACCAGGAGTAGATTCCGAAGCAAATCTGGAGGCATTCTGTAATCTGTGGACTTTCAGAGTGTTGATGAAACACAGAAAATGCGTCGGGAGTGATTACAACAGGCACCATGCGGACTTTTCACCATGGGATTAATGTCTGAAACTGTCTACGGTTTGATCGTTCCCTGGAAGAGCCGTAGCAGTCTACGAAGCACATTTTGGGGCGATATGTAATTTCTTGTCGTTCATTGTGTTGATCAAACACTGAAATTACATCGGAAATTGAATACAATTGGCACCATGCGGACTTTTCTCCATGTTAGTAATGTCTCAAACTGTCTACGCTTTGATCGATTCCTGGAAGACTAGTAGTAGTTTCCGAAGCACATCTGGAGGCATTCTGTAGGATGGGGACCTTCATAGTGTGGTTGAAACACAGGAATTGCATCGGGATTGACTACAACAGGCACCATGCGGACGTTTCTCCTTGGGAGTAATGTCTCAAACTGTCTATCTTTTGTACGATTCCTGGAAGACCAGTAGTAGATTCCGATGCAAATCTGGAGGCACTATGTAATCTGTGGACCTTCAGATTGTTGATGAAACACAGAAATTGCAGCGGGATTGAATACAGCAGCCATCATGCTGACTTTTCTCCATGGGAGTAACGTCTCAAACTGTCAACGCTTTGATCGTTCAATGGAAGACCAGTTGTAGTTCCGAAGCACATTTGAAGGCATTCTGTAGTCTGTGGACCTTCAGAGTGTTGGTGAAATACAGAAAAAGCATCGGTATGAAATGCAACAGGCACCATGCGGAGTTTTCCAAATGGGAGTAATGTCTCGAACTGTCTACGCTCTTCTCGTTTCCTGGAAGACCAGTAGTAGTTTCCGAAGCACATCTGGAGGCATTCAGTAATGTGTGGACCATCAGAGTGTTGATAAAACACAGAAATTGCATCGGGAGTGATTACAACAGGCGCCATGCAGACCTTTCTCCATGTGAGTAATGTCTCAAACTGTCTACGCTTTGATCGTTCCCTGGTAGACCAGTAGTAGTTTCCGAAGCACATCTGGAGGCATTCTGTAATCTGTGTGCCTTCAGAGTGTTGATGAAACACATAAATTTAATCGGGATTGAATACAACAGGCACCATGCGGACTTTTCTCCATGGGAGTAATGTCTCAAACTGTCTACGCTTTGATCGTTCCCTGGAAGACCAGTAGTATTCTTCGAGCACATCTGGAGGCATTCTGTCACCTGTGGACCCTCCAAGTGTTGATGAAACACAGAGATTGCAGCGGGATTGAATACAACAGGAACCATGCGGACTTTTCTCTATGGGAGTAAAGTTTCAAACTGTCTACGATTTGATCGTTCCCTGGAATACCAGTAGTAGTTTCCGAAGCACATCTGGAGTCATTCTGTAACTTGTGGACCTTCAAAACGTTGGTTAAACAGGGAAATTGCATCGGGATTGAATACAACAGAAACCATGCGGACTTTTCTGCTTGGGAGTAATGTCTCAAACTGTCTACGAGTTAATCGATTCCTGGACACCAGTATGATTTTCCGAATGACATCTGGAGGCATTCTGTAATCTGTGGAGCTTCAGAGTGTTGATGAAACGTAGAAATTACATCGGAAAGGAATACAACAGGCACCATGCGGATTTATCTCCATGGGAGTAACGTCTAAAAAACTGTCTACGTTGTGATCGTTTCCTGGAAGACCTGTACTAGTTTCCGAAATAGAACTGGAGGCGTTGTGTAATCTGTGGTCCTTCAGAGTGTTAATGAAACACAGCAATTGCATCGGGATTGAATACAACAGGAACCATGCAGACTTTTCTCCATGGGAGAATTGTCTCAAACAGTCTACGCTTTAATCGTTCAATGGAGGAACGGTAGTAGTTTCCGAATCTCATCTGGACTCATTCTCCAATCTGTGGACCTTCAGAGTGTGATGAAATATAGAAATTACATCGGGAAGGAATACAACAGGCACCATGCGGAATTTTCTCCTTGGGAGTAATGTCTCAAACTGTCTACGCTGTTTTCGTTTCCTGGAAGACCAGTAGTAGTTTCCGAAGCGCATCTGGAGGCGATCTGTAACCTGTGGACCTTCAGAGTGTTGATGAAACACAGAAATAGCATCGGGATTGAATACAACAGGCACCATGCGTACTTTTCTCCATGGGAGAAATGTCTCAAACAGTCTACGCTGTGATCCTTCCCTGGAAGGCCAGTAGTAGTTTCCGAAGCACATCAGGGGGCATTCTGTAATCTGTGGACCTTCAGAGTGTTGATGAAACACAGAAACAGCATCGGGATTGAATACAACAGACACATTGCAGACTTTTCTCCATGGGAGTAATGTCTCAAATTTTCTACGCTTTGACTGATTCCTGGAAGACCAGGAGTAGATTCCGAAGCAAATCTGGAGGCATTCTGTAATCTGTGGACTTTCAGAGTGTTGATGAAACACAGAAATTGCGTCGGGAGTGATTACAACAGGCACCATGCGGAGTTTTCACCATGGGAGTAATGTCTGAAACTGTCTATCTTTTGTACGATTCCTGGAAGACCAGTAGTAGATTCCGATGCAAATCTGGAGGCACGCTGTAATCTGTGGACCTTCAGATTGTTGATGAAACACAGAGATTGCAGCGGGATTGAATACAGCAGGCATCATGCTGACTTTTCTCCATTGGAGTAACGTCTCAAACTGTCAACGCTTTGATCGTTCAATGGAAGACCAGTTGTAGTTTCCGAATCACATCTGGAGGCATTCTGTGGGTTGGGGACCTTCAGAGTGTGGTTGAAACACAGAAATTGCATCGGGATTGAATGCAACAGACACCATGCGGACGTTTCTCCTTGGGAGTAATGTCTCAAACCGTCTACGTTGTGCTCGTTTCCTGGTAGACCAGTAGTAGTTTCCGAAGCTCATCAGGAATCGATCTGTAATCTGTGGAGCTTCAGAGTGTTGATGAAACACAGAAATTGCATCGGGATTGAATACAACAGGCACCATGCGGACTTTTCTGTATGGGAGAAATGTCTCAAACAGTCTACGCTGTGATCGTTATCTGGAAGACAAGATTAGTTTCCGAAGCACATCTGGAGGCATTCTGTAATCTGTGGACCTTCAGAGTGTTGATGTAACACAGAAATTGCATCGGCATGGAATACGACAGGCACCATGCGGTCTTTTCTACATGGGAGTATTGTCACAATCAGTTTACGCTTTGATCGTTCCCTGCAAGACTAGTAGCAGTTTCCGAAGCACATCTGGAAGCATCCTGTAATCTGTGGACCTTCAGAGTGTTGATGAAACACAGAAATTGCATCTGCATTGAATACAACAGGCACCATGTGGACATTTCTCCTTGGGAGTAATGTCTCAAACTGTCTACGCTGTGCTCGTTTCCTGGAAGACCAGTAGTAGTTTCCGAAGCTCATCTGGAATCGATCTGTAATCTGTGGACCCTTAGAGTGTTGCTGAAACACAGAAATTGCATCGGGATTGAATACAACAGGAACCATGCGTACTTTTCTCCATGGGAGAAATGTCTGAAACTGTCTACGCTTTGATCGTACCCTGGGTGACCAGTAGTAGTTTGCGAAGCACATTTGGAGGCGATCTGTAATTTTTAGTCCTTCAGTGTGTTGATGAAACACTGAAAGTTCATCGGAAACTGAATACAATAGGCATCATGCGGACTTTTCTCCATAGGAGTAATGTCTCAAACTGTCTACGCTTTGATGGATTCCTGGAAGACCAGTAGTAGATTCCGAAGCACATCTGCATTCATTCCCTAATCTGTAGAACGTCAGAGTGTTGATGACATACAGAAATTGCATCGGGATTGAACGCAACAGGCACCATGCGGACTTTTCTCCATGGGAGTAATGTCTGAAACTGTCTACGCTTTGATCGTTCCCTGGAAGACCAGTAGTAGTTTGCGAAGCACATTTGGAGGCGATCTGTAATTTTTAGTCCTTCAGTGTGTTGATGAAACACTGAAAGTGAATCGGAAACTGAATACAATAGGCACAGTGCGGACATTCCTCCATGGGAGTAATGTCTCAATTTGTCTACGCTTTGATCGTCCCTGGAAAACAAGTAGTATTTTCCGAAGCACATCTAGTGGCATTCTGTAATCTGTGGACCTTGAGAGGGTTGATGACACAAAGAAATTGCATCGGGATTGAATACAACAGGCACCATGCGTACTTTTCTCCATGGGAGAAATGTCTCAAACTGTCTACGCTGTGATCGTTCCCTGGAAGACCAGTAGTAGTTTACGAAGCACATCTGGAAGCATTCTGTAATCTGTGGACCATCAGAGTGTTGATGATAATCCGAAATTGCGTCGGGAGTGATTACAACAGGCACCATGTGAACTTTTGTAGATGGGAGTAATGGCTCAAACTGTCTACGCTTTGATCGTTCCCTGCAGGAACAGTAGAAGTTTGCGAAGCACATTTGGAGGCGATCTGTAATTTGTGGTCCTTCAGTATGTTGATGAAACTCTGAAATTGCATCGAAAATTGAATACAGTAGGCAGCATGCAAACTTTTCTCCATGGGAGTAATGTCTCAAACTGTCTACGCTTTAATTGATTCCTGGAAGACCAGTAGCAGATTCAGAAGCACATCTGGAGGCATTCTGTAATCTGTGGACATTCAGAGTGTTGATGAAACACAGAAATTGCATCGGGATTAAAGGCAACAGGCACCATGCGGACTTTTCTCCATGGTCGTAATGTCTGAAACTGTCTACGCTTTGATCGTTCACTGGAAGACCAATAGTAGTTTGCGAAGCACATTTGGAGGCGATCTGTAATTTTTAGTCCTTCAGTGTGTTGATGAAACACTGAAAGTGCATCGGAAACTGAATACAATAGGCACCATGCGGACATTCCTCCATGGGAGTAATGTCTCAAGTTGTCTACGCTTTGATCGTCCCTGGAAAACAAGTAGTAGTTTCCGAAGTACATCTAGTGGCATTCTGTAATCTGTGGACCTTGAGAGTGTTGATGACACAAAGAAATAGCATCGGGATTGAATACAACAGGCACCATGCGTACTTCTCTCCATGGGAGAAATGTCTCAACCTGTCTACGCTGTGATCGTTCCCTGGAAGACCAGTAGTAGATTCCGAAGCACATCTGGAAGCATTCTGTAATCTGTGGACCTTCAGAGTGTTGATGAAACGCAGGTATTGCATCAGGATTGAATACAACAGGCACCATGCGGACGTTTCTCCATGTGAGTATTTTCTCAAACTGTCTTCGCTTTGATCGTTCCCTGCAAGCCCAGTAGTAGTTTCCGAAGCACATCTGGAAGCATTCTCTAATCTGTGGGCCTTCAGAGTGTTGATGAAACACAGAAATTGCATCGGGATTGAATCCAACAGGCACCATGCGGACTTTTCACCATGGGAGTAATTTCTGAAACTGTCTACGCTTTGATCTTTCCCTGGAAGCCCAGTAGTAGTTTGCGAAGCACATCTGGAGTCATTCTGTAACCTGTGAACCTTCAGAGTGTTGATGAAACACAGATATAGCATCGGGATTGAATACAACAGACACAATGCAGACTTTTCTCCATGGGAGTGATGTCTCAAATTTTCTACGCTTTGACTGATTCCTGGAAGACCAGGAGTAGATTCCGAAGCAAATCTGGAGGCATTCTGTAATGTGTGGACTTTCAGAGTGTTGATGAAACACAGAAATTGCGTCGGGAGTGATTACAACAGGCACCATGCGGACTTTTCACCATGGGAGTAATGTCTGAAACTGTCTACGCTTTGATCGTTCCCTGGAAGAGCAGTAGCAGTTTACGAAGCACATTTGGGGGCGATCTGTAATTTTTTGTCGTTCAGTGTGTTGATGAAACACTGAAATTGCATCGGAAATTGAATACAATTGGCACCATGCGGACTTTTCTCCATGTTAGTAATGTCTCAGACTGTCTACGCTTTGATCGATTCCTGGAAGACTAGTAGTAGTTTCCGAAGCACATCTGGAGGCATTCTGTAGGTTTGGGACCTTCATAGTGTGGTTGAAACACAGGAATTGCATCGGGATTGAATACAACAGGCACCATGCGGACGTTTCTCCTTGGAAGTAATGTCTCAAACTGTCTATCTTTTGTACGATTCCTGGAAGACCAGTAGTAGATTCCGATGCAAATCTGGAGGCACTCTGTAATCTGTGGACCTTCAGATTGTTGATGAAATACAGAGATTGCAGCGGGATTGAATACAGCAGGCATCATGCTGACTTTTCTCCATTGGAGTAACGTCTCAAACTGTCAACGCTTTGATCGTTCAATGGAAGACCAGTTGTAGTTCCGAAGCACATTTGAAGGCATTCTGTAGTCCGTGGACCTTCAGAGTGTTGGTGAAATACAGAAAAAGCATCGGTATGAAATGCAACAGGCACCATGCGGAGTTTTCCAATTGGGAGTAATGTCTCGAACTGTCTACGCTGTTCTCGTTTCCTGGAAGACCAGTAGTAGTTCCGAATCACATCTGGAAGCATTCTGTAGGTTGGGGACCTTCAGAGTGTGGTTGAAACACAGAAATTGCATCGGGATTGAATGCAACAGACACCATGCGGACGTTTCTCCTTGGGAGTAATGTCTCAAACCGTCTACGCTGTGCTCGTTTCCTGGTAGACCAGTAGTAGTTTCCGAAGCTCATCAGGAATCGATCTGTAATCTGTGGACCTTCAGAGTGTTGATGAAACACAGAAATTGCATCGGGATTGAATACAACAGGCACCATGCGGACTTTTCTGTATGGGAGAAATGTCTCAAACAGTCTACGCTGTGATCGTTATCTGGAAGACAAGTATTAGTTTCCGAAGCACATCTGGAGGCATTCTGTATTCTGTGGACCTTCAGAGTGTTGATGTAACACAGAAATTGCATCGGGATTGAAAACAACAGGCACAATGCAGACTTTTCTCCATGGGAGTAATGTCTCAAATTGTCCACACTTTAATCGATTCCTGGAAGACCAGCATTAGTTTGCGAAGCACATCTAGAGGCATTTTGTAATCTGTGGAAATTCAGAGGGTTGATGAAACATAGAAATTGCATCGGCATGGAATACGACAGGCACCATGCGGTCTTTTCTACATGGGAGTATTGTCACAATCTGTTTACGCTTTGATCGTTCCCTTGAGGACTAGTAGCAGTTTCCGAAGCACATCTGGAAGCATCCTGTAATCTGTGGACCTTCAGAGTGTTGATGAAACACAGAAATTGCATCTGCATTGAATACAACAGGCACCATGTGGACATTTCTCCTTGGGAGTAATGTCTCAAACTGTCTACGCTGTGCTCGTTTCCTGGAAGACCAGTAGTAGTTTCCGAAGCTCATCTGGAATCGATCTGTAATCTGTGGACCTTTAGAGTGTTGCTGAAACACAGAAATTGCATCGGGATTGAATACAACAGGCACCATGCGTTCTTTTCTCCATGGGAGAAATGTCTGAAACTGTCTACGCTTTGATCGTTCCCTGGATGACCAGTAGTAGTTTGCGAAGCACATTTGGAGGCGATCTGTAATTTTTAGTCCTTCAGTGTGTTGATGAAACACTGAAAGTTCATCGGAAACTGAATACAATAGGCACCATGCGGACTTTTCTCCATAGGAGTAATGTCACAAACTGTCTACGCTTTGATGGATTCCTGGAAGACCAGTAGTAGATTCCGAAGCACATCTGGAGGCATTCTGTAATCTGTGGACTTTCAAAGTGTTGATGAAACACAGAAATTGCATCGGGATTGAACGCAACAGGCACCATGCGGGTTTTTCTCCATGGGAGTAATGTCTGAAACTGTCTACGCTTTGATCGTTCCCTGGAAGACCAGTAGTAGTTTGCGAAGCACATTTAGAGGCGATCTGTAATTTTTAGTCCTTCAGTGTGTTGATGAAACACTGAAAGTGCATCGGAAACTGAATACAATAGGCACCATGCGGACTTTCCTCCATGAAAGTAATGTCTCTATTTGTCTACGCTTTGATCGTCCCTGGAAAACAAGTAGTATTTTACGAAGCACATCTAGTGGCATTCTGTAATCTGTGGACCTTGAGAGGGTTGATGACACCAAGAAATTGCATCGGGATTGAATACAACAGGCACCATGCGTACTTTTCTCCATGGGAGAAATGTCTCAAACTGTCTATGCTGTGATCGTTCCCTGGAAGACCAGTAGTAGTTTACGAAGAACATCTGGAAGCATTCTGTAATCTGTGGACCATCAGAGTGTTGATGAAAATCCGAAATTGCATCGGGAGTGATTACAACAGGCACCATGTGAACTTTTCTAGATGGGAGTAATGGCTCAAACTGTCTACGCTTTGATCGTTCCCTGCAAGAACAGTAGAAGTTTGCGAAGCACATTTGGAGGCGATCTGTAATTTGTGGTCCTTCATTATGTTGATGAAACACTGAAATTGCATCGAAAATGGAATACAATAGTCACTATGCGGACTTTTCCCCATGGGAGTAATGTCTCATACTGTCTACGATTTGAACGGTCAATGGAAGAACAGCAGTAGTTTCCGAAGCACATCTGCAGGCATTCTCTAATCTGTGGAACGTCAGAGTGTTGATGAAACACAGAAATTGCATCGGGATCAAAGGCAACAGGCACCATGCGGACTTTTCTCCATGGTCGTAATGTCTGAAACTGTCTACGCTTTGATCGTTCACTGGAAAACCAATAGTAGTTTGCGAAGCACATTTGGAGGCGATCTGTAATTTTTAGTCCTTCAGTGTGTTGATGAAACACTGAAAGTCCATCGGAAACTGAATACAATAGGCACCATGCGGACATTCCTCCATGGGAGTAATTTGTCAAGTTGTCTACGCTTTGATCGTCCCTGGAAAACAAGTAGTAGTTTCCGAAGCACATCTAGTGGCATTCTGTAATCTGTGGACCTTGAGAGATTGATGACACAAAGAAATAGCATCGGGATTGAATACAACAGGCACCATGCGTACTTTTCTCCATGGGAGAAATGTCTCAACCTGTCTACGTTGTGATCGTTCCCTGGAAGACCAGTAGTAGATTCCGAAGCACATCTGGAAGCATTCTTTAAGCTGTGGACCTTCAGAGTGTTGATGAAACACAGGTATTGCATTAGGATTGAATACAACAGGCACCATAAGGACTTTTCTCCAAAGGAGTAATGTTTCAATCTGTCTACGCTTTGACGATTCCGGCAAGACCAGTAATTGTTTCCGAAGCACATTTGGAGGCGTTATGTAATCTGTGGACTTGCAGAGTGTTGATGAAACGCAGAAATTGCATCGGGAGTGATGACCACAGGCACCATGCGGACTTTTCTCCACGGGAGGAATGTCTCAAACTGTCAACGCTGTGATCGTTCCCTGTAAGACCAGTAGTAGTTTGCGAAGCACATTTGGAGGCTATCTGTAATTTGTGGTCCTTCAGTGTGTTGATGAAACACTGAAATTGCATCGGAAATTGAATACAATAGGCACCATGCGGACTTTTCACCATAGGAGTAATGTCTCAAACTGTTTACGCTTTGATTGATTCCTGGAAGACCAGTAGTAGATTCCGAAGCACATCTGGAGGCATTCTGTAATCTGTGGACTTTCAGAGTGTTGATGAAACACAGAAATTGCATCGGGAGTGATGACAACAGGCACCATGCGGACTTTTCTCATTGGGACTAATGTCTGAAACAGTCTGAAAGTCCACAGATTACACAACGCCTCCAGATCTGCTTCGGAAACTACTACTGGTCTTCCAGGAAACGATCACAACGTAGACAGTTTTTTAGACGTTACCCCCATGGAGATAAATCCGCATGGATCCTGTTGTCATCACTCCCGATGCAATTTCTGTGTTTCATCAACACTCTGAATGTCCACAGATTACAGAATGCCTCCAGATGTGCTTCTGAATCTGCTACTGGTCTTCCAGGAATCAATTAAAGCGTAGACAGTTTGAGACATTACTCCCATGGAGAAAAGTTTGCATGCTGCCTACTGTATTCAATTTTCGATGCAATTTAAGTGTTTCATCTAAATACTGAAGGACCACAAATTACAGATCGCCTCCAAATGTGCTTCGCAAACTTCGACTGGTCTTGCAGGGAACGATCAAAGCGTAGACAGTTTGAGCCGTTACTCCCATGGAGAAAAGTCCGCATGGTGCCTGTTGTATTCAACCCGATGCAATTTCTGTGTTTCATCAACACTCTGAAAGTCCACAGAATACAGAATGCCTCCAGATTTGCTTCGGAATCTACTACTGGTCTTCCAGGAATCTATCAAAGCGTAGACAGTTTGAGACATTACTCAAATGGAGAAAAGTCTGCATTGTGCCTGTTGTATTCAATCCCGATGCAATTTCTGTGTTTCATCAACACTCTGAAAGTTCACATATTACAGAATGACTCCAGATGTGCTTCGCAAACTACTACTGCTCTTCCAGGGAACGATCAAAGCGTAGACAGTTTCAGACACTACTCCCATGGAGAGAAGTCCGCATGGTGCCTGTTGTAAACACTCCCGATGCAATTTCAGTGTTTCATCAACACTCTGATGGTCCACAGATTACAGATAGCATCCAGATGGGCTTAAGTAACTACTACTGGTCTTCCAGGGAACAATAAAGCGTAAACAGTTTGTGACATTACTCCCATGTAGAAAAGTCGGCATGGTGCCTATTGTAATCACTCCCGATGCAATTTCAGTGTTTCATCAACACTCTGATGGTCCACAGATTACAGATAGCATCCAGATGGGCTTAAGTAACTACTACTGGTCTTCCAGGGAACGATAAAGCGTAAACAGTTTGTGACATTACTCCCATGTAGAAAAGTCGGCATTGTGCCTGTTGTAATCACTCCCGATGCAATTTCAGTGTTTCATCAACCCTCTGAAGGTCCACAGATAACAGAATGCCTCCAGATGTGCTTCGGAATCTACTACTGGTCTTCCAGGGAACGATCAAAACGTAGATAGTTTCAGACATTACTCCCATGGAGAAAAGTCCGCATGGTGCCTGTTGTCATCACTCCCGATGCAAATTCTGTGTTTCATCAACACTCTGAAAGTCCACAGATTACAGAATGCCTCCAGATGTGCTTCGGAATCTACTACTGGTCTTCCAGGAATCAATCAAAGCGTAGACAGTTTGAGACATTACTCCAATGGAGAAAAGTCCGCATGGTGCCTATTGTATTCAATTTCCGATGCAATTTCAGTTTTTCATCAACACACTGAAGGACCACAAATTACAGATAGCCTCCAAATGTGCTTCGCAAACTACTACTGGCCTTACAGGGAACGATCACAGCGTAGACAGTTTGAGACATTTCTCCCATGGAGAAAAGTCCGCATGGTGCCTGTGGGCATCACTCCCGATGCAATTTCTGCGTTTAATCAACACTCTGCAAGTCCACAGATTACAGAATGCCTCCACATTTGCTTCGGAATCTACTACTGGTCTTCCAGGAATCAATCAAAGCGTAGACAGTTTGAGACATTACTCAAATGGAGAAAAGTCTGCATTGTGCCTGTTGTATTCAATTCCGATGCAATTTCTGTGTTTCATCAACACTCTGAAAGTTCACATATTACAGAATGCCTCCAGATGTGCTTCGCAAACTACTACTGGGCTTCCAGGGAACGATCAAAGCGTAGACAGTTTCAGAAATTACTCCCATGGAGAAAAGTCCGCATGGTACCTGTTGTATTCAATCCCGATGCAATTTCTGTGTTTCATCAACACTCTGAAAGTCCACAGGTTACAGAATGCCGCTAGATTTGCTTCGGAATCTACTACTGGTCTTCCAGGAATCAATCAAAGCGTAGTCAGTTTGAGACATTACTTAAATTGAGAAAAGTCTGGATTGTGCCTGTTTAATCAATCCCGATGCAATTTCAGTGTTTCATCAACGCTCTGAAGGTCCACAGATTACAGAACGCCTCCAAATGTGCTTCGGAAACAATTACTGGTCTTGCCGGAATCGTCAAAGCGTAGACAGATTGAAACATTACTCCTTTGGAGAAAAGTCCTTATGGTGCATGTAGTATTCAATCCCGATGCAATTTCTGTGTTTCATCAACACTCTGAAGGCCCACAGATTAGAGAATGCTTCCAGATGTGCTTCGGAAACTACTACTGGGCTTCTAGGGAACGATCAAAGCGAAGACAGTTTGAGAAAATACTCACATGGAGAAAAGTCCGCATGGTGCCTGTTGTATTCAATCCTGATGCAATACCTGCGTTTCATCAACACTCTGAAGGTCCACAGATTACAGAATGCCTCCAGATTTGCTTCGGAAACTACTACTGGTCTTCCAGGGAAGGATCACAGCATAGACTGTTTGAGACATTTCTCCCATGGAGAAAAGTATGCATGGTGCCTGTTATATTCAATCCCGATGCTATTTCTTTGTGTCATCATCAACCCTCTCATGGTCCACAGATAACAGAACGCCACTAGATGTGCTTCGGAAACTACTACTTGTTTTAGAGGGACGATCAAAGCGTAGACAAATTGAGACATTACTCCCATGGAGGAATGTCCGCATGGTGCCTATTGTATTCAGTTTCCGATGCACTTTCAGTGTTTCGTCAACACACTGAAGGACTAAAAATTACAGATCGCCTCCAAATGTGCTTCGCAAACTACTACTGGTCTCCCAGGGAACGATCAAAGCGTAGAAAGTTTCAGACATTACTCCCATGGAGAAAAGTCCGCATGGTGCCTGTTGCGTTCAATCCCGATGCAATTTCTGTGTTTCATCAACATTCTGAAGGTTCACAGATAACAGAATGACTCCAGATGTGCTTCGCAAACTACTACTGCTCTTCCAAGGAACGATCAAAGCGTAGACAGTTTCAGACATTACTCCCATGGAGAAAAGTATGCATCGTGCCTGTTGTATTCAATCCAGATGCAATTTCTGTGTTTCATCAACACTCTGAAGGCCCACAGATTAGAGAATGCTTCCAGATGTGCTTCGGAAACTACTACTGGGCTTCCAGGGAACGACTAAAGCGAAGACAGTTTGAGAAAATACTCACATGGAGAAAAGTCCGCATGGTGCCTGTTGTATTCAATCCTGATGCAATACCTGCGTTTCATCAACACTCTGAAGGTCCACAGATTACAGAATGCCGTCTGATGTGCTTCGGAAACTACTACTGGTCTTCCAGGGAAGGATCACAGCGTAGACTGTTTGAGACATTTCTCCCATGGAGAAAAGTACGCATGGTGCCTGTTGTATTCAATCAAGATGCTATTTCTGTGTTTCATCAACACTCTGAAGGTCCACAGATTACAGATCGCCTCCAGATGAGCTTCGGAAACTACTACTGGTCTTCCAGGAAACGAGAACAGCGTAGACAGTTTGAGACATTACTCCCAAGGAGAAAATTCCTCATGGTGCCTGTTGTATTCCTTCCCGATGTAATTTCTATATTTCATCAACACTCTGAAGGTCCACAGATTGGAGAATGAGTCCAGATGAGATTCGGAAACTACTACTGTTCCTCCATTGAACGATTAAGGCGTAGATTGTTTGAGACATTTCTCCCATGGAGAAAAGTCTGCATGGTTCCTGTTGTATTCAATCCCGATGCAATTTCTGTGTTTCATTAACACTCTAAAGGACCACAGATTACACAACGCCTCCAGATCTGCTTCGAAAACTACTACAGGTCTTCCAGGAAACGATCACAACGTAGACAGTTTTTTAGACGTTACTCCCATGGAGATAAATCCGCATGGATCCTGTTGTCATCACTCCCGATGCAATTTCTGTGTTTCATCAACACTCTGAATGTCCATAGATTACAGAATGCCTCCAGATGTGCTTCTGAATCTGCTACTGGTCTTAAAGGAATCAATTAAAGCGTAGACAGTTTGAGACATTACTCCCATGGAGAAAAGTTTGCATGCTGCCTACTGTATTCAATTTTCGATGCAATTTCAGTGTTTCATCAACATACTGAAGTACCACAAATTACAGATCGCCTCCAAATGTGCTTCGCAAACTTCGACTGGTCTTGCAGGGAACGATCAAAGCGTAGACAGTTTGAGCCATTACTCCCATGGAGAAAAGTCCGCGTGGTGCCTGTTGTATTCAATCCCGATGCAATTTCTGTGTTTCATCAACACTCTGAAAGTCCACAGAATACAGAATGCCTCCAGATTTGCTTCGGAATCTACTACTGGTCTTCCAGGAATCAATCAAAGCGTAGACAGTTTGAGACATTACTCAAATGGGGAAAAGTCTGCATTCTGCCTCTTGTATTCAATCCCGATGCAATTTCTGTGTTTCATCAACACTCTGAAAGTTCACATATTACAGAATGACTCCAGATGTGCTTCGCAAACTACTACTGCTCTTCCAGGGAACGATCAAAGCGTAGACAGTTTCAGACACTACTCCCATGGAGAGAAGTCCGCATGGTGCCGGTTGTAAACACTCCCGATGCAATTTCAGTGTTTCATCAACACTCTGATGGTCCACAGATTACAGAGTGCATCCAGATGAGCTTCGGTAACTACTACTTGTCTTCCAGGGAACGATAAAGCGTAAACAGTTTGAGACATTACTCCCATGTAGAGAATTCGGCATGGTGCCTATTGTAATCACTCCCGATGCAATTTCAGTGTTTCATCAACACTCTGATGGTCCACAGATTACAGATAGCATCCAGATGGGCTTAAGTAACTACTACTGGTCTTCCAGGGAACGATAAAGCGTAAACAGTTTGTGACATTACTCCCATGTAGAAAAGTCGGCATGGTGCCTGTTGTAATCACTCCCGATGCAATTTCAGTGTTTCATCAACACTTTGATGGTCCACAGATTACAGAATGCCTCCAGATGTGCTTCGGAATCTACTACTGGTCTTCCAGGAATCAATCAAAGCGTAGATAGTTTGAGACATTACACCCATGGGGGAAAGTCCGCATGGTGCCTGTGGGCATCACTCCCGATGCAATTTCAGCGTTTGATCAACACTCTGCAAGTCCACAGATTACAGAATGCCTCCACATTTGCTTCGGAATCTACTACTGGTCTTCCAGGAATCAATCAAAGCGTAGACAGTTTGAGACATTACTCAAATGGAGAAAAGTCTGCATTGTGCCTGTTGTATTCAATCCCGATGCAATTTCTGTGTTTCATCAACACTCTGAAAGTTCACATATTACAGAATGCCTCCAGATGTGCTTCACAAACTACTACTGGGCTTCCAGGGAACGATCAAAGCGTAGACAGTTTCAGAAATTACTCCCATGGAGAAAAGTCCGCATGGTACCTGTTGTATTCAATCCCGATGCAATTTCTGTGTTTCATCAACACTCTGAAAGTCCACAGGTTACAGAATGCCGCTAGATTTGCTTCGGAATCTACTACTGGTCTTCCAGGAATCAATCAAAGCGTAGTCAGTTTGAGACATTACTTAAATGGAGAAAAGTCTGGATTGTGCCTGTTTAATCAATCCCGATGCAATTTCAGTGTTTCATCAACGCTCTGAAGGTCCACAGATTACAGAACGCCTCCAAATGTGCTTCGGAAACAATTACTGGTCTTGCCGGAATCGTCAAAGCGTAGACAGATTGAAACATTACTCCTTTGGAGAAAAGTCCTTATGGTGCATGTAGTATTCAATCCCGATGCAATTTCTGTGTTTCATCAACACTCTGAAAGCCCACAGATTAGAGAATGCTTCCAGATGTGCTTCGGAAACTACTACTGGGCTTCTAGGGAACGATCAAAGCGAAGACAGTTTGAGAAAATACTCACATGGAGAAAAGTCCGCATGGTGCCTGTTGTATTCAATCCTGATGCAATACCTGCGTTTCATCAACACTCTGAAGGTCCACAGATTACAGAATGCCGTCAGATGTGCTTCGGAAACTACTACTGGTCTTCCAGGGAAGGATCACAGCGTAGACTGTTTGAGACATTTCTCCCATGGAGAAAAGTATGCATGGTGCCTGTTGTATTCAATCAAGATGCTATTTCTGTGTTTCATCAACACTCTGAAGGCCCACAGATTACAGATCGCCTCCAGATGTGCTTCGGAAACTACTACTGGTCTTCCAGCAAACGAGAACAGCGTAGACATTTTGAGACATTACTCCCAAGGAGAAAATTCCTCATGGTGCCTGTTGTATTCCTTCCCGACGTAATTTATATATTTCATCAACACTCCGAAGGTCCACAGATTGGAGAATGAGTCCAGATGAGATTCGGAAACTACTACTGTTCCTCCATTGAACGATTAAAGCGTAGATTGTTTGAGACATTTCTCCCATGGAGAAAAGTCTGCATGGTTCCTGTTGTATTCAATCCCGATGCAATTTCTGTGTTTCATCAACACTCTGAAAGTTCACATATTACAGAATGCCTCCAGATGTGCTTCGCAAACTACTACTGGGCTTCCAGGGAACGATCAAAGCGTAGACACTTTCAGAAATTACTCCCATGGAGAAAAGTCCGGATTGTGCCTGTTGTATTCAATCAAGATGCTATTTCTGTGTTTCATCAACACTCTGAAGGACCAAAAATTTTAGATCGCCTCCAAATGTGCTTCGCAAACTTCTACTGGTCTTGCAGGGAACGATCAAAGCGTAGACAGTTTGAGCCATTTCTCCCATGGAGAAAAGTTCACATGGTGCCTGTTGTAATCACTCCCGATGCAATTTCAGATTTTCATCAACACTCTGATGGTCCACAGATTACAGAATGCTTCCAGATGTGCTTCGTAAACTACTACTGGTCTTCCAGGGAACGATCACACCGTAGACAGTTTGAGACATTTCTCCCATGGAGAAAAGTACGCATGGTGCCTGTTGTATTCAATCCCGATGCTATTTCTTTGTGTCATCATCAACCCTCTCAAGGTCCACAGATAACAGAACGCCACTAGATGTGCTTCGGAAACTACTACTTGTTTTAGAGGGACGATCAAAGCGTAGACAAATTGAGACATTACTCCCATGGAGAAATGTCCGCATGGTGCCTATTGTATTCAGTTTCCGATGCACTTTCAGTGTTTCGTCAACACACTGAAGGACTAAAAATTACAGATCGCCTCCAAATGTGCTTCGCAAACTACTACTGGTCTCCCAGGGAACGATCAAAGCGTAGAAAGTTTCAGACATTACTCCCATGGAGAAAAGTCCGCATGGTGCCTGTTGCGTTCAATCCCGATGCAATTTCTGTGTTTCATCAACATTCTGAAGGTTCACAGATAACAGAATGACTCCAGATGTGCTTCGCAAACTACTACTGCTCTTCCAAGGAACGATCAAAGCGTAGACAGTTTCAGACATTACTCCCATGGAGAAAAGTCTGCATCGTGCCTGTTGTATTCAATCCAGATGCAATTTCTGTGTTTCATCAACACTCTGAAGGCCCACAGATTAGAGAATGCTTCCAGATGTGCTTCGGAAACTACTACTGGGCTTCCAGGGAACGACTAAAGCGAAGACAGTTTGAGAAAATACTCACATGGAGAAAAGTCCGCATGGTGCCTGTTGTATTCAATCCTGATGCAATACCTGCGTTTCATCGACACTCTGAAGGTCCACAGATTACAGAATGCCGTCTGATGTGCTTCGGAAACTGCTACTGGTCTTCCAGGGAAGGATCACAGCGTAGACTGTTTGAGACATTTCTCCCATGGAGAAAAGTACGCATGGTGCCTGTTGTATTCAATCAAGATGCTATTTCTGTGTTTCATCAACACTCTGAAGGTCCACAGATTACAGATCGCCTCCAGATGAGCTTCGGAAACTACTACTGGTCTTCCAGGAAACGAGAACAGCGTAGACAGTTTGAGACATTACTCCCAAGGAGAAAATTCCTCATGGTGCCTGTTGTATTCCTTCCCGATGTAATTTCTATATTTCATCAACACTCTGAAGGTCCACAGATTGGAGAATGAGTCCAGATGAGATTCGGAAACTACTACTGTTCCTCCATTGAACGATTAAGGCGTAGATTGTTTGAGACATTTCTCCCATGGAGAAAAGTCTGCATGGTTCCTGTTGTATTCAATCCCGATGCAATTTCTGTGTTTCATTAACACTCTAAAGGACCACAGATTACACAACGCCTCCAGATCTGCTTCGAAAACTACTACAGGTCTTCCAGGAAACGATCACAACGTAGACAGTTTTTTAGACGTTACTCCCATGGAGATAAATTCGCATGGATCCTGTTGTCATCACTCCCGATGCAATTTCTGTGTTTCATCAACACTCTGAATGTCCACAGATTACAGAATGCCTCCAGATGTGCTTCTGAATCTGCTACTGGTCTTCCAGGAATCAATTAAAGCGTAGACAGTTTGAGACATTACTCCCATGGAGAAAAGTTTGCATGCTGCCTACTGTATTCAATTTTCGATGCAATTTCAATGTTTCATCAACATACTGAAGGACCACAAATTACAGATCGCCTCCAAATGTGCTTCGCAAACTTCGACTGGTCTTGCAGGGAACGATCAAAGCGTAGACAGTTTGAGCCATTACTCCCATGGAGAAAAGTCCGCGTGGTGCCTGTTGTATTCAATCCCGATGCAATTTCTGTGTTTCATCAACACTCTGAAAGTCCACAGAATACAGAATGCCTCCAGATTTGCTTCGGAATCTACTACTGGTCTTCCAGGAATCAATCAAAGCGTAGACAGTTTGAGACATTACTCAAATGGGGAAAAGTCTGCATTCTGCCTGTTGTATTCAATCCCGATGCAATTTCTGTGTTTCATCAACACTCTGAAAGTTCACATATTACAGAATGACTCCAAATGTGCTTCGCAAACTACTACTGCTCTTCCAGGGAACGATCAAAGCGTAGACAGTTTCAGACACTACTCCCATGGAGAGAAGTCCGCATGGTGCCGGTTGTAAACACTCCCGATGCAATTTCAGTGTTTCATCAACACTCTGATGGTCCACAGATTACAGATTGCATCCAGATGAGCTTCGGTAACTACTACTTGTCTTCCAGGGAACGATAAAGCGTAAACAGTTTGAGACATTATTCCCATGTAGAGAATTCGGCATGGTGCCTATTGTAATCACTCCCGATGCAATTTCAGTGTTTCATCAACACTCTGATGGTCCACAGATTACAGATAGCATCCAGATGGGCTTAAGTAACTACTACTGGTCTTCCAGGGAACGATAAAGCGTAAACAGTTTGTGACATTACTCCCATGTAGAAAAGTCGGCATGGTGCCTGTTGTAATCACTCCCGATGCAATTTCAGTGTTTCATCAACACTTTGATGGTCCACAGATTACAGAATGCCTCCAGATGTGCTTCGGAATCTACTACTGGTCTTCCAGGAATCAATCAAAGCGTAGACAGTTTGAGACATTACACCCATGGGGGAAAGTCCGCATGGTGACTGTGGGCATCACTCCCGATGCAATTTCAGCGTTTGATCAACACTCTGCAAGTCCACAGATTACAGAATGCCTCCAGATTTGCTTCGGAATCTACTACTGGTCTTCCAGGAATCAATCAAAGCGTAGACAGTTTGAGACATTACTCAAATGGAGAAAAGTCTGCATTGTGCCTGTTGTATTCAATCCCGATGCAATTTCTGTGTTTCATCAACACTCTGAAAGTTCACATATTACAGAATGCCTCCAGATGTGCTTCACAAACTACTACTGGGCTTCCAGGGAACGATCAAAGCGTAGACAGTTTCAGAAATTTCTCCCATGGAGAAAAGTCCGCATGGTACCTGTTGTATTCAATCCCGATGCAATTTCTGTGTTTCATCAGCACTCTGAAAGTCCACAGGTTACAGAATGCCGCTAGATTTGCTTCGGAATCTACTACTGGTCTTCCAGGAATCAATCAAAGCGTAGTCAGTTTGAGACATTACTTAAATGGAGAAAAGTCTGGATTGTGCCTGTTTAATCAATCCCGATGCAATTTCAGTGTTTCATCAACGCTCTGGAGGTCCACAGATTACATAACGACTCCAAATGTGCTTCGGAAACAATTACTGGTCTTCCAGGGAACGATCAAAGCGAAGATAGTTTGAGACATCATTCCCATGGAGAAGAGTCCTTATGATGTCTCTTACATTTAATCAAGATGCAATATCTGTGTTTCATTAATACACTGAACGTCCACTGATTACAGAATCATTCCAGATGTGCCTCGGAAACTACTACTAGTCTTCCAGGGAACGATCAAAGCGTATACAGTTTGAGACATTACTCCCATGTAGAAAAGTCTGCATGGTGCCTGTCGTATTCAATCCCGATGGAATTTCTATGTTTCATAAACACTCTGAAGGTCCACAGATTACAGAACGCCTCCAAATGTGCTTCGGAAACAATTACTGGTCTTGCCGGAATCGTCAAAGCGTAGACAGATTGAAACATTACTCCTTTGGAGAAAAGTCCTTATGGTGCATGTAGTATTCAATCCCGATGCAATTTCTGTGTTTCATCAACACTCTGAAGGCCCACAGATTAGAGAATGCTTCCAGATGTGCTTCGGAAACTACTACTGGGCTTCCAGGGAACGATCAAAGCGAAGACAGTTTGAGAAAATACTCACATGGAGAAAAGTCCGCATGGTGCCTGTTGTATTCAATCCTGATGCAATACCTGCGTTTCATCAACACTCTGAAGGTCCACAGATTACAGAATGCCGTCTGATGTGCTTCGGAAACTACTACTGGTCTTCCAGGGAAGGATCACAGCGTAGACTGTTTGAGACATTTCTCCCATGGAGAAAAGTATGCATGGTGCCCGTTGTATTCAATGAAGATGCTATTTCTGTGTTTCATCAACACTCTGAAGGTCCACAGATTACAGATCGCCTCCAGATGAGCTGCGGAAACTACTACTGGTCTTCCAGCAAACGAGAACAGCGTAGACAGTTTGAGACATTACTCCCAAGGAGAAAATTCCTCATGGTGCCTGTTGTATTCCTTCCCGAAGTAATTTCTATATTTCATCAACACTCTGAAGGTCCACAGATTGGAGAATGAGTCCAGATGAGATTCGGAAACTACTACTGTTCCTCCATTGAACGATTAAAGCGTAGATTGTTTGAGACATTTCTCCCATGGAGAAAAGTCTGCATGGTTCCTGTTGTATTCAATCCCGATGCAATTTCTGTGTTTCATCAACACTCTGAAGGACCACAAATTTTAGATCGCCTCCAAATGTGCTTCGCAAACTTCTACTGGTCTTGCAGGGAACGATCAAAGCGTAGACAGTTTGAGCCATTTCTCCCATGGAGAAAAGTTCACATGGGGCCTGTTGTAATCACTCCCGATGCAATTTCAGATTTTCATCAACACTCTGATGGTCCACAGATTACAGAATGCTTCCAGATGTGCTTCGTAAACTACTACTGGTCTTCCAGGGAACGATCACACCGTAGACAGTTTGAGACATTTCTCCCATGGAGAAAAGTACGCATGGTGCCTGTTGTATTCAATCCCGATGCTATTTCTTTGTGTCATCAACCCTCTCAAGGTCCACAGATAACAGAACGCCACTAGATGTGCTTCGGAAACTACTACTTGTTTTCCAGGGACGATCAAAGCGTAGACAAATTGAGACATTACTCCCATGTAGGAATGTCCGCATGGTGCCTATTGTATTCAGTTTCCGATGCACTTTCAGTGTTTCGTCAACACACTGAAGGACTAAAAATTACAGATCGCCTCCAAATGTGCTTCGCAATCTACTACTGGTCTCCCAGGGAACGATCAAAGCGTAGAAAGATTCAGACATTACTCCCATGGAGAAAAGTCCGCATGGTGCCTGTTGCGTTCAATCCCGATGCAATTTCTGTGTTTCATCAACATTCTGAAGGTTCACAGATAACAGAATGACTCCAGATGTGCTTCGCAAACTACTACTGCTCTTCCAAGGAACGATAAAAGCGTAGACAGTTTCAGACATTACTCCCATGGAGAAAAGTCCGCATGGTGCCTGTTGTAATCAATCCCGATGCAATTTCTGTGTTTCATCAACACTCTGAACGTCCACAGATTACAGAATGCCTCCAGATTTGCTTCGGAATCTACTACTGGTCTTCCAGGAATCAATCAAAGCGTAGACAGTTTGAGACATTACTCAAATGGAGAAAAGTCTGCATTGTGCCTGTTATATTCAATCCCGATGCAATTTCTGTGTTTCATCAACACTCTGAAGGCCCACAGATTAGAGAATGCTTCCAGATGTGCTTCGGAAACTACTAATGGGCTTCCAGGGAACGATCAAAGCGAAAACAGTTTGAGAAAATACTCACATGGAGAAAAGTCCGCATGGTGCCTGTTGTATTCAATCCTGATGCAATACCTGCGTTTCATCAACACTCTAAAGGTCCACAGATTACAGAATGCCGTCTGATGTGCTTCGGAAACTACTACTGGTCTTCCAGGGAAGGATCACAGCGTAGACTGTTTGAGACATTTCTCCCATGGAGAAAAGTACGCATGGTGCCTGTTGTATTCAATCAAGATGCTATTTCTGTGTTTCATCAACACTCTGAAGGTCCACAGATTACAGATCGCCTCCAGATGAGCTTCGGAAACTACTACTGGTCTTCCAGGAAACGAGAACAGCGTAGACAGTTTGAGACATTACTCCCAAGGAGAAAATTCCTCATGGTGCCTGTTGTATTCCTTCCCGATGTAATTTCTATATTTCATCAACACTCTGAAGGTCCACAGATTGGAGAATGAGTCCAGATGAGATTCGGAAACTACTACTGTTCCTCCATTGAACGATTAAAGCGTAGACTGTTTGAGACATTTCTCCCATGGAGAAAAGTCTGCATGGTTCCTGTTGTATTCAATCCCGATGCAATTTCTGTGTTTCATTAACACTCTAAAGGACCACAGATTACTCAACGCCTCCAGATCTGCTTCGGAAACTACTACAGGTGTTCCAGGAAAAGATCACAACGTAGACAGTTTTTTAGACGTTACTCCCATGGAGATAAATCCGCATGGATCCTGTTGTCATCACTCCCGATGCAATTTCTGTGTTTCATCAACACTCTGAATGTCCACAGATTACAGAAAGCCTCCAGATGTGCTTCTGAATCTGCTACTGGTCTTCCAGGAATCAATTAAAGCGTAGACAGTTTGAGACATTACTCCCATGGAGAAAAGTTTGCATGCTGCCTACTGTATTCAATTTTCGATGCAATTTCAGTGTTTCATCAACATACTGAAGGACCACAAATTACAGATCGCCTCCAAATGTGCTTCGCAAACTTCGACTGGTCTTGCAGGGAACGATCAAAGCGTAGACAGTTTGAGCCATTACTCCCATGGAGAAAAGTCCGCGTGGTGCCTGTTGTATTCAATCCCGATGCAATTTCTGTGTTACATCAACACTCTGAAAGTTCACATATTACAGAATGCCTCCAGATGTGCTTCGCAAACTACTACTGGGCTTGCAGGGAACGATCAAAGCGTAGACACTTTCAGAAATTACTCCCATGGAGAAAAGTCCGCATGGTGCCTGTTGTATTCAATCCCGATGCAATTTCTGTGTTTCATCAACACTCTGAAAGTCCACAGATGACAGAATGCCTCCAGATTTGCTTCGGAATCTACTACTGGTCTTCCAGGAATCAATCAAAGGGTAGACAGTTTGAGACATTACTCAAATGGAGAAAAGTCTGCATTGTACCTGTTGTATTCAATCCCGATGCAATTTCTGTGTTTCATCAACACTCTGAAAGTCCACAGATTACAGAATGCCTCCAGATTTGCTTCGGAATCTACTACTGGTCTTCCAGGAATCAATCAAAGCGCAGACAGTTTGAGACATTACTCAAATGGAGAAAAGTCTGCATTGTGCCTGTTGTATTCAATCCCGATGCAATTTCTGTGTTTCATCATCACTCTGAAGGACCACAGATCTGCTTCGGAAACTACTACAGGTCTTCCAGGAAACGATCACAACGTAGACAGTTTTTTAGACGTTACTCCCATGAAGATAAATCCGCATGGTTCCTGTTGTCATCACTCCCGATGCAATTTCTGTGTTTCATCAACACACTGAATGTCCACAGATTACAGAATGCCTCCAGATGTGCTTCTGAATCTGCTACTGGTCTTCCAGGAATCGATCAAAGCGTTGACAGTTTGAGACATTACTCCCATGGAGAAAAGTTTGCATGCTGCCTACTGTATTCAATTTTCGATGCAATTTCAGTGTTTCATCATCATACTGAAGGACCACAAATTACAGATCGCCTCCAAATGTGCTTCGCAAACTTCTACTGGTCTTGCTGGGAACGATCAAAGCTTAGACAGTTTGAGCTATTACTCCCATGGAGAAAAGTTCACATGGTGCCTGTTGTAATCACTCCCGATGCAATTTGAGATTTTCATCAACACTCTGATGGTCCACAGATTACAGAATGCTTCCAAATGTGCTTCGTAAACTACTACTGGTCTTCCAGGGAACCATCAAAGCGTAGAAAGTTTCAGACATTACTCCCATGGAGAAAAGTCCGCATGGTGCCTGTTGCGTTCAATCCCGATGCAATTTCTGTGTTTCATCAACATTCTGATGGTTCACAGATAACAGAATGCCTCCAGATGTGCTTCGCAAACTACTACTGGGCTTCCAGGGAACGATCAAAGCGTAGACACTTTCAGAAATTACTCCCATGGAGAAAAGTCCGCATTGTGCCTGTTGTATTCAATCAAGATGCTATTTCTGTGTTTCATCAACACTCTGAAGGACCAAAAATTTTAGATCGCCTCCAAATGTGCTTCGCAAACTTCTACTGGTCTTGCAGGGAACGATCAAAGCGTAGACAGTTTGAGCCATTTCTCCCATGGAGAAAAGTTCACATGGTGCCTGTTGTAATCACTCCCGATGCAATTTCAGATTTTCATCAACACTCTGATGGTCCACAGATTACAGAATGCTTCCAGATGTGCTTCGTAAACTACTACTGGTCTTCCAGAGAACGATCACACCGTAGACAGTTTGAGACATTTCTCCCATGGAGAAAAGTACGCATGGTGCCTGTTGTATTCAATCCCGATGCTATTTCTTTGTGTCATCAAACCTCTCAAGGTCCACAGATAACAGAACGCCACTAGATGTGCTTCGGAAACTACTACTGGTCTCCCAGGGAACGATCAAAGCGTAGAAAGATTCAGACATTACTCCCATGGAGAAAAGTCCGCATGGTGCCTGTTGCGTTCAATCCCGATGCAATTTCTGTGTTTCATCAACATTCTGAAGGTTCACAGATAACAGAATGACTCCAGATGTGCTTCGCAAACTACTACTGCTCTTCCAAGGAACGATAAAAGCGTAGACAGTTTCAGACATTACTCCCATGGAGAAAAGTCCGCATGGTGCCTGTTGTAATCAATCCCGATGCAATTTCTGTGTTTCATCAACACTCTGAACGTCCACAGATTACAGAATGCCTCCAGATTTGCTTCGGAATCTACTACTGGTCTTCCAGGAATCAATCAAAGCGTAGACAGTTTGAGACATTACTCAAATGGAGAAAAGTCTGCATTGTGCCTGTTATATTCAATCCCGATGAAATTTCTGTGTTTCATCAACACGCTGAAGGCCCACAGATTAGAGAATGCTTCCAGATGTGCTTCGGAAACTACTACTGGGCTTCCAGGGAACGATCAAAGCGAAGACAGTTTGAGAAAATACTCACATGGAGAAAAGTCCGCATGGTGCCTGTTGTATTCAATCCTGATGCAATACCTGCGTTTCATCAACACTCTAAAGGTCCACAGATTACAGAATGCCGTCTGATGTGCTTCGGAAACTACTACTGGTCTTCCAGGGAAGGATCACAGCGTAGACTGTTTGAGACATTTCTCCCATGGAGAAAAGTACGCATGGTGCCTGTTGTATTCAATCAAGATGCTATTTCTGTGTTTCATCAACACTCTGAAGGTCCACAGATTACAGATCGCCTCCAGATGAGCTTCGGAAACTACTACTGGTCTTCCAGGAAACGAGAACAGCGTAGACAGTTTGAGACATTACTCCCAAGGAGAAAATTCCTCATGGTGACTGTTGTATTCCTTCCCGATGTAATTTCTATATTTCATCAACACTCTGAAGGTCCACAGATTGGAGAATGAGTCCAGATGAGATTCGGAAACTACTACTGTTCCTCCATTGAACGATTAAAGCGTAGACTGTTTGAGACATTTCTCCCATGGAGAAAAGTCTGCATGGTTCCTGTTGTATTCAATCCCGATGCAATTTCTGTGTTTCATTAACACTCTAAAGGACCACAGATTACTCAACGCCTCCAGATCTGCTTCGGAAACTACTACAGGTCTTCCAGGAAAAGATCACAACGTAGACAGTTTTTTAGACGTTACTCCCATGGAGATAAATCCGCATGGATCCTGTTGTCATCACTCCCGATGCAATTTCTGTGTTTCATCAACACTCTGAATGTCCACAGATTACAGAAAGCCTCCAGATGTGCTTCTGAATCTGCTACTGGTCTTCCAGGAATCAATTAAAGCGTAGACAGTTTGAGACATTACTCCCATGGAGAAAAGTTTGCATGCTGCCTACTGTATTCAATTTTCGATGCAATTTCAGTGTTTCATCAACATACTGAAGGACCACAAATTACAGATCGCCTCCAAATGTGCTTCGCAAACTTCGACTGGTCTTGCAGGGAACGATCAAAGCGTAGACAGTTTGAGCCATTACTCCCATGGAGAAAAGTCCGCGTGGTGCCTGTTGTATTCAATCCCGATGCAATTTCTGTGTTACATCAACACTCTGAAAGTTCACATATTACAGAATGCCTCCAGATGTGCTTCGCAAACTACTACTGGGCTTGCAGGGAACGATCAAAGCGTAGACACTTTCAGAAATTACTCCCATGGAGAAAAGTCCGCATGGTGCCTGTTGTATTCAATCCCGATGCAATTTCTGTGTTTCATCAACACTCTGAAAGTCCACAGATGACAGAATGCCTCCAGATTTGCTTCGGAATCTACTACTGGTCTTCCAGGAATCAATCAAAGGGTAGACAGTTTGAGACATTACTCAAATGGAGAAAAGTCTGCATTGTACCTGTTGTATTCAATCCCGATGCAATTTCTGTGTTTCATCAACACTCTGAAAGTCCACAGATTACAGAATGCCTCCAGATTTGCTTCGGAATCTACTACTGGTCTTCCAGGAATCAATCAAAGCGCAGACAGTTTGAGACATTACTCAAATGGAGAAAAGTCTGCATTGTGCCTGTTGTATTCAATCCCGATGCAATTTCTGTGTTTCATCATCACTCTGAAGGACCACAGATTACACAACGCCTCCAGATCTGCTTCGGAAACTACTACAGGTCTTCCAGGAAACGATCACAACGTAGACAGTTTTTTAGACGTTACTCCCATGAAGATAAATCCGCATGGTTCCTGTTGTCATCACTCCCGATGCAATTTCTGTGTTTCATCAACACACTGAATGTCCACAGATTACAGAATGCCTCCAGATGTGCTTCTGAATCTGCTACTGGTCTTCCAGGAATCGATCAAAGCGTTGACAGTTTGAGACATTACTCCCATGGAGAAAAGTTTGCATGCTGCCTACTGTATTCAATTTTCGATGCAATTTCAGTGTTTCATCATCATACTGATGGTCCACAGATTACAGAATGCTTCCAAATGTGCTTCGTAAACTACTACTGGTCTTCCAGGGAACCATCAAAGCGTAGAAAGTTTCAGACATTACTCCCATGGAGAAAAGTCCGCATGGTGCCTGTTGCGTTCAATCCCGATGCAATTTCTGTGTTTCATCAACATTCTGATGGTTCACAGATAACAGAATGCCTCCAGATGTGCTTCGCAAACTACTACTGGGCTTCCAGGGAACGATCAAAGCGTAGACACTTTCAGAAATTACTCCCATGGAGAAAAGTCCGGATTGTGCCTGTTGTATTCAATCAAGATGCTATTTCTGTGTTTCATCAACACTCTGAAGGACCAAAAATTTTAGATCGCCTCCAAATGTGCTTCGCAAACTTCTACTGGTCTTCCAGGGAAGGATCACAGCGTAGACTGTTTGAGACATTTCTCCCATGGAGAAAAGTACGCATGGTGCCTGTTGTATTCAATCAAGATGCTATTTCTGTGTTTCATCAACACTCTGAAGGTCCACAGATTACAGATCGCCTCCAGATGAGCTTCGGAAACTACTACTGGTCTTCCAGGAAACGAGAACAGCGTAGACAGTTTGAGACATTACTCCCAAGGAGAAAATTCCTCATGGTGCCTGTTGTATTCCTTCCCGATGTAATTTCTATATTTCATCAACACTCTGAAGGTCCACAGATTGGAGAATGAGTCCAGATGAGATTCGGAAACTACTACTGTTTCTCCATTGAACGATTAAAGCGTAGACTGTTTGAGACATTTCTCCCATGGAGAAAAGTCTGCATGGTTCCTGTTGTATTCAATCCCGATGCAATTTCTGTGTTTCATTAACACTCTAAAGGACCACAGATTACTCAACGCCTCCAGATCTGCTTCGGAAACTACTACAGGTCTTCCAGGAAAAGATCACAACGTAGACAGTTTTTTAGACGTTACTCCCATGGAGATAAATCCGCATGGATCCTGTTGTCATCACTCCCGATGCAATTTCTGTGTTTCATCAACACTCTGAATGTCCACAGATTACAGAATGCCTCCAGATGTGCTTCTGAATCTGCTACTGGTCTTCCAGGAATCAATTAAAGCGTAGACAGTTTGAGCCATTACTCCCATGGAGAAAAGTCCGCGTGGTGCCTGTTGTATTCAATCCCGATGCAATTTCTGTGTTACATCAACACTCTGAAAGTTCACATATTACAGAATGCCTCCAGATGTGCTTCGCAAACTACTACTGGGCTTGCAGGGAACGATCAAAGCGTAGACACTTTCAGAAATTACTCCCATGGAGAAAAGTCCGCATGGTGCCTGTTGTATTCAATCCCGATGCAATTTCTGTGTTTCATCAACACTCTGAAAGTCCACAGATTACAGAATGCCTCCAGATTTGCTTCGGAATCTACTACTGGTCTTCCAGGAATCAATCAAAGGGTAGACAGTTTGAGACATTACTCAAATGGAGAAAAGTCTGCATTGTACCTGTTGTATTCAATCCCGATGCAATTTCTGTGTTTCATCAACACTCTGAAAGTCCACAGATTACAGAATGCCTCCAGATTTGCTTCGGAATCTACTACTGGTCATCCAGGAATCAATCAAAGCGCAGACAGTTTGAGACATTACTCAAATGGAGAAAAGTCTGCATTGTGCCTGTTGTATTCAATCCCGATGCAATTTCTGTGTTTCATCATCACTCTGAAGGACCACAGATTACACAACGCCTCCAGATCTGCTTCGGAAACTACTACAGGTCTTCCAGGAAACGATCACAACGTAGACAGTTTTTTAGACGTTACTCCCATGAAGATAAATCCGCATGGTTCCTGTTGTCATCACTCCCGATGCAATTTCTGTGTTTCATCAACACACTGAATGTCCACAGATTACAGAATGCCTCCAGATGTGCTTCTGAATCTGCTACTGGTCTTCCAGGAATCGATCAAAGCGTTGACAGTTTGAGACATTACTCCCATGGAGAAAAGTTTGCATGCTGCCTACTGTATTCAATTTTCGATGCAATTTCAGTGTTTCATCATCATACTGAAGGACCACAAATTACAGATCGCCTCCAAATGTGCTTCGCAAACTTCTACTGGTCTTGCTGGGAACGATCAGAGCGTAGACTGTTTGAGCTATTACTCCCATGGAGAAAAGTTCACATGGTGCCTGTTGTAATCACTCCCGATGCAATTTCAGATTTTCATCAACACTCTGATGGTCCACAGGTTACAGAATGCTTCCAAATGTGCTTCGTAAACTACTACTGGTCTTCCAGGGAACGATCAAAGCGTAGAAAGTTTCAGACATTACTCCCATGGAGAAAAGTCCGCATGGTGCCTGTTGCGTTCAATCCCGATGCAATTTCTGTGTTTCATCAACATTCTGATGGTTCACAGATAACAGAATGACTCCCGATGTGCTTCGCAAACTACTACTGCTCTTCCAAGGAACGATCAAAGCGTAGACAGTTTCAGACATTACTTCCATGGTGAAAAGTCCGCATGGTGCCTGTTGTAATCAATCCCGATGCAATTTCTGTGTTTCATCAACACTCTGAAAGTCCACAGATTACAGAATGCCTCCAGATTTGCTTCGGAATCTACTACTGGTCTTCCAGGAATCAATCAAAGCGTAGACAGTTTGAGACATTACTCAAATGGAGAAAAGTCTACATTGTGCCTGTTGTATTCAATCCCGATGCAATTTCTGCGTTTCATCAACACTCTGAAGGCCCACAGATTAGAGAATGCTTCCAGATGTGCTTCGGAAACTACTACTGGGCTTCCAGGGAACGATCAAAGCGAAGACAGTTTGAGAAAATACTCACATGGAGAAAAGTCCGCATGGTGCCTGTTGTATTCAATCCTGATGCAATACCTGCGTTTCATCAACACTCTAAAGGTCCACAGATTACAGAATGCCGTCTGATGTGCTTCGGAAACTACTACTGGTCTTCCAGGGAAGGATCACAGCGTAGACTGTTTGAGACATTTCTCCCATGGAGAAAAGTACGCATGGTGCCTGTTGTATTCAATCAAGATGCTATTTCTGTGTTTCATCAACACTCTGAAGGTCCACAGATTACAGATCGCCTCCAGATGAGCTTCGGAAACTACTACTGGTCTTCCAGGAAACGAGAACAGCGTAGACAGTTTGAGACATTACTCCCAAGGAGAAAATTCCTCATGGTGCCTGTTGTATTCCTTCCCGATGTAATTTCTATATTTCATCAACACTCTGAAGGTCCACAGATTGGAGAATGAGTCCAGATGAGATTCGGAAACTACTACTGTTCCTCCATTGAACGATTAAAGCGTAGACTGTTTGAGACATTTCTCCCATGGAGAAAAGTCTGCATGGTTCCTGTTGTATTCAATCCCGATGCAATTTCTATGTTTCATTAACACTCTAAAGGACCACAGATTACTCAACGCCTCCAGATCTGCTTCGGAAACTACTACAGGTCTTCCAGGAAAAGATCACAACGTAGACAGTTTTTTAGACGTTACTCCCATGGAGATAAATCCGCATGGATCCTGTTGTCATCACTCCCGATGCAATTTCTGTGTTTCATCAACACTCTGAATGTCCACAGATTACAGAATGCCTCCAGATGTGCTTCTGAATCTGCTACTGGTCTTCCAGGAATCAATTAAAGCGTAGACAGTTTGAGACATTACTCCCATGGAGAAAAGTTTGCAAGCTGCCTACTGTATTCAATTTTCGATGCAATTTCAGTGTTTCATCAACATACTGAAGGACCACAAATTACAGATCGCCTCCAAATGTGCTTCGCAAACTTCGACAGGTCTTGCAGGGAACGATCAAAGCGTAGACAGTTTGAGACATTACTCAAATGGAGAAAAGTCTGCATTGTGCCTGTTGTATTCAATCCCGATGCAATTTCTGTGTTACATCAACACTCTGAAAGTTCACATATTACAGAATGCCTCCAGATGTGCTTCTCAAACTACTACTGGGCTTGCAGGGAACGATCAAAGCGTAGACACTTTCAGAAATTACTCCCATGGAGAAAAGTCCGCATGGTGCCTGTTGTATTCAATCCCGATGCAATTTCTGTGTTCCATCAACACTCTGAAAGTCCACAGATTACAGAATGCCTCCAGATTTGCTTCGGAATCTACTACTGGTCTTCCAGGAATCAATCAAAGCGTAGACAGTTTGAGACATTACTCAAATGGAGAAAAGTCTGCATTGTACCTGTTGTATTCAATCCCGATGCAATTTCTGTGTTTCATCAACACTCTGAAAGTCCACAGATTACAGAATGCCTCCAGATTTGCTTCGGAATCTACTACTGGTCTTCCAGGAATCAATCAAAGCGCAGACAGTTTGAGACATTACTCAAATGGAGAAAAGTCTGCATTGTGCCTGTTGTATTCAATCCCGATGCAATTTCTGTGTTTCATCATCACTCTGAAGGACCACAGATTACACAACGCCTCCAGATCTGCTTCGGAAACTACTACAGGTCTTCCAGGAAACGATCACAACGTAGACAGTTTTTTAGACGTTACTCCCATGAAGATAAATCCGCATGGTTCCTGTTGTCATCACTCCCGATGCAATTTGAGATTTTCATCAACACTCTGATGGTCCACAGATTACAGAATGCTTCCAAATGTGCTTCGTAAACTACTACTGGTCTTCCAGGGAACGATCACACCGTAGACAGTTTGAGACATTTCTCCCATGGAGAAAAGTACGCATGGTGCCTGTTGTATTCAATCCCGATGCTATTTCTTTGTGTCATGAACCCTCTCAAGGTCTACAGATAACAGAATGCCACTAGATGTGCTTCGGAAACTACTACTTGTTTTCCAGGGACGGTCAAAGCGATGACAAATTGAGACATTACTCCCATGGAGGAATGTCCGCATGGTGCCTATTGTATTTAGTTTCCGATGCACTTTCAGTGTTTCGTCAACACACTGAAGGACTAAAAATTACAGATCGCCTCCAAATGTGCTTCGCAAACTACTACTGGTCTTCCAGGGAACGATCAAAGCGTAGACAGTTTCAGACATAACTCCCATGGAGAAAAGCCGCATGGTGCCTGTTGCTTTCAATCCCGATGCAATTTCTGTTTTTCATCAACACTCTGAAGGTTCACAGATAACAGAATGACTCCAGATGTGCTTCGCAAACTACTACTGCTCTTCCAGGGAACGATCAAAGAGTAGACAATTTCAGACATTACTCCCATGGAGAAAAGTCAGCATGGTGCCTGTTGTAATCAATCCCGATGCAATTTCTGTGTTTCATCAACACTCTGAAAGTCCACAGATTACAGAATGCCTCCATATGTGCATCGGAAACTGCTACTGGTCTTCCAGGGAACGATCAAAGCGTAGACTGTTAGGGACATTACTCCCATGGAGGAAAGTGCGCATGGTGAATGTTGTATTCAATCCCGATGTAATTTCTGTGTTTCATCAACACTCTGATAGTCCACAGAGAACAGAATGCCTCCAGATGTGCTTCGCAAACTACTACTGGGCTTGCAGGGAACGATCAAAGCGTAGAAACTTTCAGAAATTACTCCCATGGAGAAAAGTCCGCATGGTGCCTGTTGTATTCAATCCCGATGCAATTTCTGTGTTTCATTAACACTCTGAATGTCCACAGATTACAGAATGCCTCCAGATTTGCTTCGGAATCTACTACTGGTCTTCCAGGAATCAATCAAAGCGTAGACAGTTTGAGACATTACTCAAATGGAGAAAAGTATGCATTGTACCTGTTGTATTCAATCCCGATGCAATTTCTGTGTTTCATCAACACTCTGAAAGTCCACAGATTACAGAATGCCTCCAGATCTGCTTCGGAAACTACTGCAGGTCTTCCAGGAAACGATCACAACGTAGACAGTTTTTTAGACGTTACTCCCATGAAGATAAATCCGCATGGTTCCTGTTGTCATCACTCCCGATGCAATTTCTGTGTTTCATCAACACTCTGAATGTCCACAGATTACAGAATGCCTCCAGATGTGCTTCTGAATCTGCTACTGGTCTTCCAGGAATCGATCAAAGCGTTGACAGTTTGAGACATTACTCCCATGGAGAAAAGTTTGCATGCTGCCTACTTTATTCAATTTTCGATGCAATTTCAGTGTTTCATCAACATACTGAAGGACCACAAATTACAGATCGCCTCCAAATGTGCTTCGCGAACTTCTACTGGTCTTGCTGGGAACGATCAAAGCGTAGACAGTTTGAGCCATTACTCCCATGGAGAAAAGTACGCATGGTGCCTGTTGTATTCAATCCCGATGCTATTTCTTTGTGTCATGAACCCTCTCAAGGTCCACAGATAACAGAATGCCACTAGATGTGCTTCGGAAACTACTACTTGTTTTCCAGGGACGATCAAAGCATAGACAAATTGAGATATTACTCCCATGGAGGAATGTCCGCATGGTGCCTATTGTATTTAGTTTCCGATGCACTTTCAGTGTTTCGTCAACACACTGAAGGACTAAAAATTACAGATCGCCTCCAAATGTGCTTCGCAAACTACTACTGGTCTTCCAGGGAACGATCAAAGCGTAGACAGTTTCAGACATTACTCCCATGGAGAAAAGTCCGCATTGTGCCTGTTGCTTTCAATCCCGGTGCAATTTCTGTGTTTCATCAACACTCTGAAGGTTCACAGATAACAGAATGACTCCAGATGTGCTTCGCAAACTACTACTGCTCTTCCAGGGAACGATCAAAGAGTAGACAATTTCAGACATTACTCCCATGGAGAAAAGTCAGCATGGTGCCTGTTGTAATCAATCCCGATGCAATTTCTGTGTTTCATCAACACTCTGAAAGTCCACAGATTACAGAATGCCTCCAGATGTGCATCGGAAACTGCTACTGGTCTTCCAGGGAACGATCAAAGCGTAGACTGTTAGGGACATTACTCCCATGGAGGAAAGTGCGCATGGTGAATGTTGTATTCAATCCCGATGTAATTTCTGTGTTTCATCAACACTCTGATAGTCCACACATTACAGAATGCCTCCAGATGTGCATCGGAAACTGCTACTGGTCTTCCAGGGAACTCAAAGTGTAGACTGTTTGAGTGATTACTCCCATGGAGGAAAGTGCGCATGCTGACTGTTGCATCAATCCCGATGCAATTTCTGTGTTTCATCAACACTCTGATAGTCCACAGATTACAGAATGCCACCAGATGTGCATCGGAAAATACTACTGGTCTTCCAGGGTACGATCAAAGCGTAGACTGTTTGAGACATACTTCCCGTGGACGAAAGTGCCCATGGTGACTGTTGTATTCAATCCCGATGCAATTTCTGTGTTTCGTCAACACTCTGATAGTCCACAGATTACAGAATGCCTCCAGATGTGCATCGGATACTACTACTGGTCTTCCTGGGATCGATCAAAGCTAGACTGTTTGAGACATTACTCCCATGGAGGAATGTGCGCATGGTGACTGTTGTATTCAATCCCGATGCAATTTCTGTGTTTCATCAACACTCTGATAGTCCATAGATTACAGAATTCCTCCAGATGTGCATCGGAAACTCCTTCAGGTCTTCCTGGGAACGATCAAAGCGTAGACTGTTTGAGACATAACTCCCATGGAGGAAAGTGCGCATGGTGACTATTGTACTCAATCCCGATGCAATTTTAGTGCTTCATCAACACTCTGATAGTCCACACAATTCAGAATGCCTCCAGATGTGCATCGCAAACTACTACTGGTCTTCCAGGGAACTCAAAGCGTAGACTGTTTGAGTGATTACTCCCATGGGGGAAAGTGCGCATGCTGACTGTTGTATTCAATCCCGATGCAATTTCTGTGTTTCATCAACACTCTGATAGTCCACAGATTACAGAATGCCACCAGATGTGCATCGGAAAATACTACTGGTCTTCCAGGTAATGATCAAACATAGACTGTTTCGGACATTACTCCCATGGAGGAAACTGCGGATGGTGACTGTTGTATTCAATCCCGATGCAATTTCTGTGTTTCATCAACACTCTGATAGTCCACAGATTACAGAATGCCACCAGATGTGCATCGGAAACTCCTACTATTCTTCCAGGGAACGATCAAAGTGTAGACTGTTTGAGACATACCTCCCGTGGAGGAAAGTGCCCATGGTAACTGTTGTATTCAATCCCGATGCAATTTCTGTGTTTCATCAGCACTCTGATAGTCCACAGATTACAGAATGCCTCCAGATGTGCATCGGAAACTACTACTGGTCTTCCAGGGTACGATCAAAGCGTAAAATCTTTGGGACATTACTCCCATGGAGGAAGGTAAGCATCGTGACTGTTGTATACAAACCCGATGCAATATCTGCGTTTCATCAACACTCTGATACTCCTCAGATTACAGAATGCCTCCAGATGTGCTTCGGAAACTACTACTGGTCTTCCAGGGATCTATCAATGCGTAGACTGGTTGAGACATTACTCCCGTGGAGGAAAGTTCGCATGGTGACTGTTGTATTGATTCCCGATGCAATTTCTGTGTTTCATCAACTCTCTGATAGTCCACAGATTACAGAATGCCACCAGATGTGCATCGCAAACTACTACTGGTCTTCCAGCGAACGATTAACTCGTAGACTGTTTTAGACATTACTCCAATGGAGGAAAGTGCGGAAGGTGACTGTTGTATTCAATCCCGATGCAATTTCTGTGTTTCATCAACACTCTGATAGTCCACAGATTACAGAATGCCTCCAGATGTGCATCGGAAACTACTACTGGTCTTCCAGGGATCTATCGATGCGTAGACTGTTTGAGACATTACTCCCATGGAGGAAAGTTCGCATTGTGACTGTTTTATTGATTCCCGATGCAATTTCAGTGTTTCATCATCGCTCTGATAGTCCACAGATTACAGAATGCCACCAGATATGCATCGGAAACTACTACTGGTCTTCCAGGGAACGCTCAAAGCGTAGACTGTTTCAGACATTATTCCCATGAAGGAAAGTTCGGATGGTGACTGTTGTATTCAATCCCGATGCAATTTCTGTGTTTCATCAACACACTGATAGTCCACAGAATTCAGAATGCCACCAGATGTGCATCAGAAACTACTACTGGTCTTCCAGGGAACGATCGAACGTAGACTGTTTCAGACATTACTCCCATGGAGGAAAGTGCGGTTGGTGACTGTTGTATTCAATCCCGATGCAATTTCTGTGTTTCATCAACACTCTGATAGTCCACAGGTTACAGAATGCCTCCAGATGTGCACTGGAAACTACTACTATTCTTCCAGGGAACGATCAAAGCGTAGACTGTTTGAGACATACCTCCCGTGGAGGAAAGTGCGCATGGTGACTGAAGTATTAAATCCCCATGCAATTTCTGTGTTTCATCAACACTCTGATAGTCCACAGATTACAGAATATCTCCAGATGTGCATCGGAAACTACTACTGGTCTTCCAGGAATCTATCAATGCGTTGACTGTTTGAGACATTACTCCCATGGAGGAAAGTTCGCATGGTGACTGTTGTATTGATTCCCGATGCAATTTCTGTTTTTCATCAACACTCTGATAGTCCACAGATTACAGAATGCCACCAGATGTGCATCGGAAACTACTGCTGGTCTTACAGGGAACGATCAAAGCGTAGACTCTTTGAGACATTACGTTTATGCAGGAAAGTGCGAATGGTTACTGTTGTATTCCATCCCGATGCAACTTCTGTGATTCATCATCAGCCTGATAGTCCACAGACTACAGAAAGCCTCCAGATGTGCATCGGAAACTACCACTGGTTATCCAGGGAACGATCAAAGAGTACACTGTTTGAGACATTACTCCCGTGGCGGAAAGTGCGCATAGTGACTGTTGTATTCAATCCCGATGCAATTTCTGTTTCATCAACAGTCTGATAGTCCACGGATTTCAGAATGCCACCAGATGTGCATCGGAAACTACTTCTGGTCTTCCAGGGAACGATCAAAGCGTAAACTCTTTGAGACATTACTCCCATGGAGGAAAGTGCGCATGGTAACTGTTGTATTCAATCCCGATGCAATTTCTGTGTTTCATCAACACTCTGATACTCCACAGATTACAGAATGCCTCCAGATGTGCATCGGATACTACTACTGGTCTTCCTGGGATCGATCAAAGCTAGACTGTTTGAGACATTACTCCCATGGAGGAATGTGCGCATGGTGACTGTTGTATTCAATCCCGATGCAATTTCTGTGTTTCATCAACACTCTGATAGTCCATAGATTACAGAATTCCTCCAGATGTGCATCGGAAACTCCTTCAGGTCTTCCTGGGAACGATCAAAGCGTAGACTGTTTGAGACATAACTCCCATGGAGGAAAGTGCGCATGGTGACTATTGTACTCAATCCCGATGCAATTTTAGTGCTTCATCAACACTCTGATAGTCCACACAATTCAGAATGCCTCCAGATGTGCATCGCAAACTACTACTGGTCTTCCAGGGAACTCAAAGCGTAGACTGTTTGAGTGATTACTCCCATGGGGGAAAGTGCGCATGCTGACTGTTGTATTCAATCCCGATGCAATTTCTGTGTTTCATCAACACTCTGATAGTCCACAGATTACAGAATGCCACCAGATGTGCATCGGAAAATACTACTGGTCTTCCAGGGAATGATCAAACATAGACTGTTTCGGACATTACTCCCATGGAGGAAACTGCGGATGGTGACTGTTGTATTCAATCCAGATGCAATTTCTGTGTTTCATCAACACTCTGATAGTCCACAGATTACAGAATGCCACCAGATGTGCATCGGAAACTCCTACATTTCTTCCAGGGAACGATCAAAGTGTAGACTGTTTGAGACATACCTCCCGTGGAGGAAAGTGCCCATGGTAACTGTTGTATTCAATCCCGATGCAATTTCTGTGTTTCATCAGCACTCTGATAGTCCACAGATTACAGAATGCCTCCAGATGTGCATCGGAAACTACTACTGGTCTTCCAGGGTACGATCAAAGCGTAAACTCTTTGGGACATTACTCCCATGGAGGAAGGTAAGCATCGTGACTGTTGTATACAATCCCGATGCAATATCTGTGTTTCATCAACACTCTGATAGACCACAGATTACAGAATGCCTCCAGATGTGCATCGGAAACTACTACTGGTCTTCCAGGGATCTATCAATGGGTAGACTGTTTGAGACATAACTCCCATGGAGGAAAGTTCGCATGGTGACTGTTGTATTCATTCCCGATGCAATTTCTGTGTTTCATCAACACTCTGATAGTCCACAGATTACAGAATGCCTCCAGATGTGCATCGGAAACTACTACTGGTTTTCAAGGGAACGATCAAAGCGTATACCGTTTGAGACATTACTCCCATGGAGGAAAGTGCGCATGGTGACTGTTGTATACAATCCATAATGCAAATTCTGTGTTTCATCAACACTCTGATAGTCTACGGATTACAGAATGCCACCAGATGTGCATCGGAAACTACTTTTGGTCTTCCAGGGAACGGTCAAAGCGTACACTGTTTGAGACATTACTCCCATGGAGGAAAGTGCGCATAGTGACTGTTGTATTCTATCCCGATGCAATTTCTGTGTTTCATCAACACACAGTTAGTCCACAGATTTCAGAATGCCTCCAGATGTGCATCGGAAACTACTACTGGTCCTCCAGGGAACGATCAAAGAGTAGACTGTTTGAGACATTACTCAAATGGAGGAAAGAGCGCATGGTGAATGTTGTATTCTATCCCGATGCAATTTCTGAGTTTCATGAACACTCTGATAGTCCACAGATTACAGAATGGCTCCAGATGTGCATCGGAAACTACTTCTGGTCTTCCATGGAACGATCAAAGCGTAGACTGTTTGAGACACTACTCCCATGGAGGAAAGTGCACATGGTGACTGTTGTATTCAATCCCGATGCAATTTCTGTGTTTCATCAACACTCTCATACTCCACAGATTACAGAATGCCTCCAGATGTGCATCGGAAACTACTACTTGTCTTCCTAGGAACGATCATGGCGTAGACTGTTTCAGACTATACTCGCATGGAGGAAAGTGCGCATGGTGACTGTTGTATTCAATCCCGATGCAATTTCTGTGTTTCATCAACACTCTGATAGTCCACAGATTACTGAATACCTCCAGATGTGATTCGAAACTACTACTGGTCTTCCAGGATCGACCAAATCGTAGACTGTTTGAGACATCACTCCCATGTAGGGAAGTGCGCATGGTGACTGTTGTATCAATCCCGATGCAGTTTCTGTGTTTCATCAACACTTTGAAGGTCCACAGATTACAGAATGTACCCAGATGTGCATCGGAAACTACTGTTGGTCTTCCAGGAAACGATCAAATCGTAGACTGTTTGAGACATTACTCCCATGGAGATAAGTGAGCATGGTGACTGTTGTATTCAATCCCGATGATATTTCTATGTTTCATCAACACTCTGATAGTCCACAGATTACAGAATGCCTCCAGATGTTTATCGGAAACTACTTCAGGTATTACAGGGAACGATCAAAGCGTAGACTGTTCGAGACATTACTCCCATGGAGGAAAGTGCGCATGGTGACTGTTGTATTCAATCCCGATGCAATTTCTGTGTTTCATCAACACTCTGATAGTCCACAGATTACAGAATGCCTCCAGATGTGCATCGGAAACTACTTCAGGTATTCCAGAGAACGATCAAAGCGTAGACTGTTCGAGACATTACTCCCATTGAGGAAAGTGCGCATGGTGACTCTTGTATTCAATCCCGATGCAATTTGTGTGTTTCATCAACACTTTGAAGGTCCGCGGATTACAGAATGCCTCCAGATGTGCATCGGAAACAACTACTGGTCTTCCAGGGAACGCTGGAAGCGTAGACTGTTTCAGACATTATTCCCATGAAGGTAAGTGCGAATGGTTTCTGTTGTATTCGATCCCGATGCAATTTGTGTGTTTCATCAACACTCTGATAGGCCACAGATTACAGAATGCCACCAGATGTGCATCGGAAACTACTACTATCCTTCCAGGGAACGATCAAAGCGTAGACTGTTTGAGACATACCTCCCGTGGAGGTAAGTGCGCATGGTGACTATTGTATTCAATCCCGATGCAATTTCTGTGTTTCATCAACACTCTGATAATCCACAGATTACAAAATGCCTCCAGATGTTAATCGGAAACTACTACTGGTCTTCGAGGGTACGATCAAAGCGTAAATTCTTTGGGACATTACTCCCATGGAGGAAGGTAAGCATCGTGACTGTTGTATTCAATCCCGATGCAATATCTGTGTTTCATCAACACTCTGATAGACCACAGATTACAGAATGCCTCCAGATGTGCATCGGAAACTACTACTGGTCTTCCAAGGATCTATCAATGCGTAGACTGTTTGAGACATTACTCCCATGGAGGAAATGCGCATGGTGACTGTTGTATACAATCCCGATGCAATTTCTGTGTTTCATCAACACTCTGATAGTCCACGGATTACAGAATGCCACCAGATGTGCATCGGAAACTACTACTGGTCTTCCAGGGAACGCTCAAAGCGTAGACTGTTTCAGACATTATTCCCATGAAGGAAAGTGCGAATGGTTTCTGTTGTATTCGATCCCGATGCAATTTGTGTGTTTCATCAACACTCTGATAGGCCACAGATTACAGAATGCCACCAGATGTGCATCGGAAACTACTACTATCCTTCCAGGGAACGATCAAAGCGTAGACTGTTTGAGACATACCTCCCGTGGAGGTAAGTGCGCATGGTGACTATTGTATTCAATCCCGATGCAATTTCTGTGTTTCATCAACACTCTGATAGTCCACAGATTACAGAATGCCTCCAGATGTTAATCGGAAACTACTACTGGTCTTCGAGGGTACGATCAAAGCGTAAACTCTTTGGGACATTACTCCCGTGGAGGAAGGTAAGCATCGTGACTGTTGTATACAATCCCGATGCAATATCTGTGTTTCATCAACACTCTGATAGACCACAGATTACAGAATGCCTCCAGATGTGCATCGGAAACTACTACTGGTCTTCCAAGGATCTATCAATGCGTAGACTGTTTGAGACATTACTCCCATGGAGGAAAGTTCGCATGGTGACTGTTGTATTGATTCCCGATGCAATTTCTGTGTTTCATCAACACTTTGATAGTCCACAGATTACAGAATTCCTCCAGATACGCATCGGAAACTACTACTGGTCTTCCAGGGAACGCTCAAAGCGTAGACTGTGTCAGACATTACTCCCATGTAGGAAAGAGCGGATGGTGACTGTTGTATTCAATCCCGATGCAATTTCTGTGTTTCATCAATACTCTGATAGTCCACAGACTACAGAGTGGCACCAAATGTGCATCGGAAACTACTACTGGTCTTCCAGGGAACGATCAAAGCGTAGACTGTTTGAGACATGACTTTTATGGAGGAAAGTGCGCATGGTGACTGTTGCATTCAATCCCGATGCAATTTCTGTGTTTCATCAACAGTCTGATAGTCCACGGATTACAGAATGCCACCAGATGTGCATCGGAAACTACTTCAGGTCTTCCAGGGAACGGTCAAAGCGTACACTGTTTGAGACATTACTCCCATGGAGGAAAGTGCGCATGGTGACTGTTGTATTCTATCCCGATGCAATTTCTGTGTTTCATCAACACTCAGTTAGTCCACAGGTTTCAGAATGCCTCCAGATTTGCATCGGAAACTACTTCTGGTCTTCCATTTAACGATCAAAGCGTAGACTCTTTGAGACACTACTCCCATGGAGGAAAGTGCACATGGTGACTGTTGTATTCAATGGCGATATTATTTCTGTGTTTCATGAACACTCTGATACTCCACAGATTACAGAATACCTCCAGATGTGCATCGGAGACTACTTCAGGTCTTCCAGTGAACGATCAAAGCGTAGACTGTTTGAGACATTACTCCCATGGAGGAAAGTGCGCATGGTGACTGTTGTATTCAATCCCGATGCAATTTCTGTGTTTCATCAACACTCTGATAGTCCACAGATTACAGAATGCCACCAGATGTGCATCGGAAACTACTACTATTCTTCCAGGGAACGATCAAAGCGTAGACCGTTTGAGAAATACCTCCCGTGGAGGAAAGTGCGCATGGTGACTGTTGTATTCAATCCCGATGCAATTTCTGTGTTTCATCAACACTCTGATAATCCACAGATTACAGAATGCCTCCAGATGTGCATCGGAAACTACTACTGGTCTTCCAAGAATCTATCAATGCGTAGACTGTTTGAGACATTACTCCCTTGGAGGAAAGTGCGGATGGTGACTGTTGTATTCAATCCCGATGCAATTTCTGTGTTTCATCAACACTCTGATAGTCCACAGACTACATAGTGGCACCAGATGTGCATCGGAAACTACTACTGGTCATCCAGGGAACGATGAATGCGTAGACTGTTTGATACATTACTTTTATGGAGGAAAGTGCGCATGGCGACTGTTGTATTCAATCCCGATGCAATTTCTGTGATTCATCAACAGTCTCATAGTCCACAGATTACAGAATGCCTCCAGATGTGCTTCGGAAACTACCTCTGGTCTTCCAGGGAACGCTCGAAGAGTACACTGTTTTAGACATTACTCCCGTGGACGAATGTGCGCATGGTGACTGTTGTATTCAATCCCGATGCAATTTTTGTGTTTCATCAACAGTCTGATAGTCCACGGATTACAGAATGCCACCAGATGTGCATCGGTAACTACTTCAGGTATTCCAGGGAACGATCAAAGCGTAGACTGTTCGAGACATTACTCCCATGGAGGAAAGTGCACATGGTGACTCTTGTATTCAATCCCGATGCAATTTCTGTGTTTCATCAACACTTTGAAGGTCCGCGGATTACAGAATGCCTCCAGATGTGCATCGGAAACTACTACCGGTCCTCCAGGGAACGATCAAAGCGTAGACTGTTCGAGACATTACTCCCATGGAGGAAAGTGCGCATGGTGACTGTTGTATTCATTCCCGATGCAATTTCTGTGTTTCATCAACACTCTGATAGTCCACAGATTACAGAATGCCTCCAGATGTGCATCGGAAACTGCTACTGGTCCTCCAGGGAACGATCAAAGCGTAGACTGTTTGAGACATTGCTCCCATGGAGGAAAGTGCGCATGGTGACTGTTGTATTCATTCCCGATGCAATTTCTGTGTTTCATCAACACTCTGATAGTCCACAGATTACAGAATGCCTCCAGATGTGCATCGGAAACTACTAGTGGTTTTCAAGGGAACGATCAAATCGTAGACCGTTTGAGACATTACTCCCATGGAGGAAAGTGCGCATGGTGACTGTTGTATACAATCCCGATGCAATTTCTGTGTTTCATCAACACTCTGATAGTCTACGGATTACAGAATGCCACCAGATGTGCATCGGAAACTACTTTTGGTCTTCCAGGGAACGGTCAAAGCGTACACTGTTTGAGACATTACTCCCATGGAGGAAAGTGCGCATGGTGACTGTTGTATTCTATCCCGATGCAATTTCTGTGTTTCATCAACACACAGTTAGTCCACAGATTTCAGAATGCCTCCAGATGAGCATCGGAAACTACTACTGGTCCTCCAGGGAACGATCAAAGAGTAGACTGTTTGAGACATTACTCAAATGGAGGAAAGAGAGCATGGTGAATGTTGTATTCAATCCCGATGCAATTTCTGAGTTTCATGAACACTCTGATAGTCCACAGGTTATAGAATGCCTCCAGATGTGCATCGGAAACTACTTCTGGTCTTCCATGGAACGATCAAAGCGTAGACTGTTTGAGACACTACTCCCATAGAGAAAAGTGCACATGGTGACTGTTTTTATTCAATCCCGATGCAATTTCTGTGTTTCATCAACACTCTCATACTGCACAGATTACAGAATGCCTCCAGATGTGCATCGGAAACTACTACTTGTCTTCCTAGGAACGATCAAAGCGTAGACTGTTTCAGACTTTACTCGCATGGAGGGAAGTGCGCATGGTGACTGTTGTATTCAATCCCGATGCAATTTCTGTGTTTCATCAACACACAGTTAGTCCACAGATTTCAGAATGCCTCCAGATGTGCATCGGAAACTACTTCAGGTATTCCAGGGAACGATCAAAGCGTAGACTGTTCGAGACATTACTCCCATGTAGGAAAGTGCGCATGGTGACTCTTGTATTCAATCCCGATGCAATTTCTGTGTTTCATCAATACTTTGAAGGTCCGCGGATTACAGAATGCCTCCAGATGGGCATCGGAAACAACTACTGGTCTTCCAGGGAACGCTCGAAGCGTAGACTGTTTCAGACATTACTCCCATGGAGGAAAGTGCGCATGGTGACTGTTGTATTCTATCCCGAAGCAATTTCTGTGTTTCATCAACACACAGTTAGTCCACAGATTTCAGAATGCCTCCAGATGTGCATCGGAAACTACTTCAGGTATTCCAAGGAACGATCAAATCGTAGACTGTTCGAGACATTACTCCCATGGAGGAAAGTGCGCATGGTGACTCTTGTATTCAATCCCGATGCAATTTCTGTGTTTCATCAACACTTTGAAGGTCCGCGGATTACAGAATGCCTCCAGATGGGCATCGGAAACAACTACTGGTCTTCCAGGGAACGCTCGAAGCGTAGACTGTTTCAGACATTACTCCCATGGAGGAAAGTGCGCATGGTGACTGTTGAATTCTATCCCGATGCAATTTCTGTGTTTCATCAACACACAGTTAGTCCACAGATTTCAGAATGCCTCAAGATGTGCATCGGAAACTACTACTGGTCTTCCAGGGAACGATCAAAGCGTAGACTGTTTGAGACATTACTCAAATGGAGGAAAGTGCGCACGGTAACTGTTGTATACAATCCCGATGCAATTTCTGTGTTTCATCAACACTTTGAAGGTCCGCGGATTACAGAATGCCTCCAGATGGGCATCGGAAACAACTACTGGTCTTCCAGGGAACGCTCGAAGCGTAGACTGTTTCAGACATTACTCCCACGGAGGAAAGTGCGCATGATGACTGTTGTATTCTATCCCGATGCAATTTCTGTGTTTCATCTACACACAGTTAGTCCACAGATTTGAGAATGCCTCAAGATGTGCATCGGAAACTACTACTGGTCTTCCAGGGAACGATCAAAGCGTAGACTGTTTGAGACATTACTCAAATGGAGGAAAGTGTGCACGGTAACTGTTGTATACAATCCCGATGCAATTTCTGTGTTTCATCAACACTCTGATAGTCCACGGATTACAGAATGCCACTAGATGTGCATCGGAAACTACTACTGGTCTTCCAGGGAACGCTCAAAGCGTAGACTGTTTCAGACATTATTCCCATGAAGGAAAGTGCGGATGGTTTCTGTTGTATTCAATCCCGATGCAATTTGTGTGTTTCATCAACACTCTGATAGTCCACAGATTACAGAATGCCTCCAGATGTGCATCGGAAACTGCTACTGGTCCTCCAGGGAACGATCAAAGCGTAGACTGTTTGAGACATTACTCAAAAGGAGGAAAGAGCGCATGGTGAATGTTGTATTCAATCGCGATGCAATTTCTGAGTTTCATGAACACTCTGATAGTCCACAGATTACAGAATGCCTCCAGATGTGCATCGGAAACTACTTCTGGTCTTCCATGGAACGATCAAAGCGTAGACTGTTTGAGACACTACTCCCATGGACTAAAGTGCACATGGTGACTGTTGTATTCAATCCCGATGCAATTTCTGTAATTCATCAACACTCTGATACTATACAGATTACAGAATGCCTCCAGATGTGCATCGGAAACTACTTCAGGTATTACAGGGAACGATCAAAGCGTAGACTGTTCGAGACATTACTCCCATGGAGGAAAGTGCGCATGGTGAGTGTTGTATTCAATCCCGATGCAATTTCTGTGTTTCATCAACACTCTGATAGTCCACAGATTACAGAATGCCTCCAGATTTGCATCGGAAACTACTTCAGGTATTCCAGGGAACGATTAAAGCGTAGACTGTTCGAGACATTACTCCCATGGAGGAAAGTGCGCATGGTTACTCTTGTATTCAATCCCGATGCAATTTCTGTGTTTCATCAACACTTTGAAGGTCCACGGATTACAGAATGCCTCCAGATGTGCATCGGAAACTACTACCGGTCCTCCAGGGAACGATGAAAGCGTAGACTGTTTGAGACATTGCTCCCATGGAGGAAAGTGCGCATGGTGACTGTTGTATTCATTCCCGATGCAATTTCTGTGTTTCATCAACACACAGTTAGTCCACAGATTTCAGAATGCCTCCAGATGTGCATCGGAAACTACTACTGGTCTTCCAGGGAACGATCAAAGCGTAGACTGTTTGAGACATTACTCATATGGAGGAAAGTGCGCTTGGTGACTGTTGTATACAATCCCGATGCAAATTCTGTGTTTCATCAACACTCTGATAGTCTACGGATTACAGAATGCCACCAGATGTGAATCGGAAACTACTACTGGTCTTCCTAGGAACGATCAAAGCGTAGACTCTTTGAGACACTACTCCAATGGAGGAAAGTGCACTTGGTGACTGTTGTATTCAATGCCGATGCAATTTCTGTGTTTCATCAACACTCTAATACTCCACAGATTACAGAATGCCTCCAGATGTGCATCGGAAACTACTACTGGTCTTCCTAGGAACGATCAAAGCGTAGACTGTTTCAGACGTTACTCCCATGGAGGAAAGTGCGCATGGTGACTGTTGTATTCAATCCCGATGCAATTTCTGTGTTTCATCAACACTTTGAAGGTCCGCGGATTACAGAATGCCTCCAGATGTGCATCGGAAACTACTACCGGTCCTCCAGGGAACGATCAAAGCGTAGACTGTTTGAGACATACCTCCCGTGGTGGAAAGTGCGCATGGTGACTGTTGTATTCAATCCCGATGCAATTTCTGTGTTTCATCAACACTCTGATAGTCCACGGATTACAGAATGCCCCCAGATGTGCATCGGAAACTACTTTTGGTCTTCCAGGGAACGGTCAAAGCGTACACTGTTTGAGACATTACTCTCATGGAGGAAAGTGCGCATGGTGACTGTTGTATTCTATCCCGATGCAATTTCTGTGTTTCATCAACACACAGTTAGTCCACAGATTTCAGAATGCCTCCAGATGTGCATCGGAAACTACTACTGGTCTTCCTTGGAACGATCAAATCGTAGACTGTTTGAGACATTACTCAAATGGAGGAAAGTGCGCATGGTGTCTGTTGTATACAATCCCGATGCAATTTTTGTGTTTCATCAACACTCTGATAGTCCACGGATTACAGAATGCCACCAGATGTGCATCGGAAACTACTACTGGTCTTCCTAGGATCGATCAAAGCGTAGACTCTTTGAGACACTACTCCCATGGAGGAAAGTGCACATGGTGACTGTTGTATTCAATGCCGATGCAATTTCTGTGTTTCATCACCACTCTGATACTCCACAGATTACAGAATGCCTCCAGATGTACATCGGAAACTACTACTGGTCTTCCTAGGAACGATCAAAGCATAGACTGTTTCAGACGTTACCCCCATGGAGGAAAGTGCACATGGTGACTGTTGTATTCAATCCCGATGCAATTTCTGTGTTTCATCAACACTCTGATAGTCCACAGATTACAGAATACCTCCAGATGTGCGTCGGAGACTACATCAGGTCTTCCAGGGAACGATCAAAGCGTAGACTGTTTGAGACATTACTCCCATGGAGGAAAGTGCGCATAGTGACTGTTGTAATCAATCCCGATGCAATTTCTGTGTTTCATCAACACTCTGATAGTCCACAGATTACAGAATGCCACCAGATGTGCATCGGAAACTACTACTATTCTTCCAGGGAACGATCAAAGCGTAGACTGTTCGAGACATTACTCCCATATAGGAAAGTGCGCATGGTGACCGTTGTATTCAATCCCGATGCAATTTCTGTGTTTCATCAACACTTTGACGGTCCGCGGATTACAGAATGCCTCCAGATGTGCATCGGAAACTGCTACTGGTCCTCCAGGGAACGATCAAAGCGTAGACTGTTTGAGACATTGCTGCCATGGAGGAAAGTGGGCATGGTGACTGTTGTATTCATTCCCGATGCAATTTCTGTGTTTCATCAACACTCTGATAGTCCACAGATTACAGAATGCCTCCAGATGTGCATCGGAAACTACTACTGGTTTTCAAGAGAACGATCAAAGCGTAGACCGTTTGAGACATTACTCCCATGGAGGAAAGTGCGCATGGTGACTGTTGTATACAATCCATGATGCAATTTCTGTGTTTCATCAACACTCTGATAGTCTACGGATTACAGAATGCCACCAGATGTGCATCGGAAACTACTTTTGGTCTTTCAGGGAACGGTCAAAGCGTACACTGTTTGAGACATTACTCCCATGGAGGAAAGTGCGCATGGTGACTGTTGTCTTCTATCCCGATGCAATTTCTGTGTTTCATCAACACACAGTTAGTCCACAGATTTCAGAATGCCTCCAGATGTGCATCGGGAACTACTACTGGTCCTCCAGGGAACGATCAAAGAGTAGACTGTTTGAGACATTACTCAAATGGAGGAAAGAGCGCATGGTGAATGTTGCATTCAATCCCGATCCAATTTCTGAGTTTCATGAACACTCTGATAGTCCACAGATTACAGAATGCCTCCAGATGTGCATCGGAAACTACTTCTGGTCTTCCATGGAACGATCAAAGCGTAGACTGTTTGAGACACTACTCCCATGGAGGAAAGTGCACATGGTGACTGTTTTATTCAATCCCGATGCAATTTCTGTGTTTCATCAACACTCTCATACTCCACAGATTACAGAATGCCTCCAGATGTGCATCGGAAACTACTACTGGTCTTCCAGGGAACGATGAATGCGTAGACTGTTTGAGACATTACTCCCATGTAGGGAAGTGCGCATGGTGACTGTTGTATCAATCCCGATGCAGTTTCTGTGTTTCATCAACACTTTGAAGGTCCACAGATTACAGAATGTACCCAGATGTGCATCGGAAACTACTGTTGGTCTTCCAGGAAACGATCAAAGCGTAGACTGTTTGAGACATTACTCCCATGGAGATAAGTGAGCATGGTGACTGTTGTATTCAATCCCGATGATATTTCTATGTTTCATCAACACTCTGATAGTCCACAGATTACAGAATGCTTCCAGATGTTTATCGGAAACTACTTCAGGTATTACAGGGAACGATCAAAGCGTAGACTTTTCGAGACATTACTCCCATGGAGGAAAGTGCGCATGGTGACTGTTGTATTCAATCCCGATGCAATTTCTGTGTTTCATCAACACTCTGATAGTCCACAGATTACAGAATGCCTCCAGATGTGCATCGGAAACTACTTCAGGTATTCCAGGGAACGGTCAAAGCGCACACTGTTCGAGACATTACTCCCATGGAGGAAAGTGCGCATGGTGAGTCTTGTATTCAATCCCGATGCAATTTCTGTGTTTCATCAACACTTTGAAGGTCCGCGGATTACAGAATGCCTCCAGATGTGCATCGGAAACAACTACTGGTCTTCCAGGGAACGCTCGAAGCGTAGACTGTTTCAGACATTACTCCCATGGAGGAAAGTGCGCATGGTGACTGTTGTATTCTATCCCGATGCAATTTCTGTGTTTCATCAACACACAGGTAGTCCACAGATTTCAGAATGCCTCAAGATGTGCATCGGAAACTACTACTGGTCTTCCAGGGAACGATCAAAGCGTAGACTGTTTGAGACATTACTCAAATGGAGGAAAGTGCGCACGGTGACTGTTGTATACAATCCCGATGCAATTTCTGTGTTTCATCAACACTCTGATAGTCCACGGACTACAGAATGCCACCAGATGTGCATCGGAAACTGCTACTGGTCTTCCTGGGAACGATCAAAGCGTAGACTGTTCGAGACATTACTCCCATGGAGGAAAGTGCGCATGGTGACTGTTGTATTCAATCCCGATGCAATTTCTGTGTTTCATCAACACTTTGAAGGTCCGCGGATTACAGAATGCCTCCAGATGTGCATCGGAAACTACTACCGGTCCTCCAGGGAACGATCAAAGCGTAGACTGTTTGAGACATACCTCCCGTGGAGGAAAGTGCGCATGGTGACTGTTGTATTCAATCCCGATGCAATTTCTGTGTTTCATCAACACTCTGATAATCCACAGATTACAGAATGCCTCCAGATGTGCATCGGAAACTACTACTGGTCTTCGAGGGTACGATCAAAGCGTAAACCCTTTGGGACATTACTCCCATGGAGGAAGGTAAGCATCGTGACTGTTGTATACAATCCCGATGCAATATCTGTGTTTCATCAACACTCTGATAGACCACAGATTACAGAATGCCTCCAGATGTGCATCGGAAACTACTACTGGTCTTCCAGGGATCTATCAATGCGTAGACTGTTTGAGACATTACTCCCATGGAGAAAAGTTCGCATGGTGACTGTTGTATTGATTCCCGATGCAATTTCTGTGTTTCATCAACACTTTGATAGTCCACAGATTACAGAATGCCTCCAGATGTACATCGGAAACTACTACTGGTCTTCCTAGGAACGATCAAAGCGTAGACTGTTTCAGACGTTACCCCCATGGAGGAAAGTGCACATGGTGACTGTTGTATTCAATCCCGATGCAATTTCTGTGTTTCATCAACACTCTGATAGTCCACAGATTACAGAATACCTCCAGATGTGCGTCGGAGACTACATCAGGTCTTCCAGGGAACGATCAAAGCGTAGACTGTTTGAGACATTACTCCAATGGAGGAAAGTGCGCATAGTGACTGTTGTAATCAATCCCGATGCAATTTCTGTGTTTCATCAACACTCTGATAGTCCACAGATTACAGAATGCCACCAGATGTGCATCGGAAACTACTACTATTCTTCCAGGGAACGATCAAAGCGTAGACTGTTCGAGACATTACTCCCATATAGGAAAGTGCGCATGGTGACCGTTGTATTCAATCCCGATGCAATTTCTGTGTTTCATCAACACTTTGACGGTCCGCGGATTACAGAATGCCTCCAGATGTGCATCGGAAACTGCTACTGGTCCTCCAGGGAACGATCAAAGCGTAGACTGTTTGAGACATTGCTGCCATGGAGGAAAGTGGGCATGGTGACTGTTGTATTCATTCCCGATGCAATTTCTGTGTTTCATCAACACTCTGATAGTCCACAGATTACAGAATGCCTCCAGATGTGCATCGGAAACTACTACTGGTTTTCAAGAGAACGATCAAAGCGTAGACCGTTTGAGACATTACTCCCATGGAGGAAAGTGCGCATGGTGACTGTTGTATACAATCCATGATGCAATTTCTGTGTTTCATCAACACTCTGATAGTCTACGGATTACAGAATGCCACCAGATGTGCATCGGAAACTACTTTTGGTCTTTCAGGGAACGGTCAAAGCGTACACTGTTTGAGACATTACTCCCATGGAGGAAAGTGCGCATGGTGACTGTTGTCTTCTATCCCGATGCAATTTCTGTGTTTCATCAACACACAGTTAGTCCACAGATTTCAGAATGCCTCCAGATGTGCATCGGGAACTACTACTGGTCCTCCAGGGAACGATCAAAGAGTAGACTGTTTGAGACATTACTCAAATGGAGGAAAGAGCGCATGGTGAATGTTGCATTCAATCCCGATCCAATTTCTGAGTTTCATGAACACTCTGATAGTCCACAGATTACAGAATGCCTCCAGATGTGCATCGGAAACTACTTCTGGTCTTCCATGGAACGATCAAAGCGTAGACTGTTTGAGACACTACTCCCATGGAGGAAAGTGCACATGGTGACTGTTTTATTCAATCCCGATGCAATTTCTGTGTTTCATCAACACTCTCATACTCCACAGATTACAGAATGCCTCCAGATGTGCATCGGAAACTACTACTGGTCTTCCAGGGAACGATGAATGCGTAGACTGTTTGAGACATTACTCCCATGTAGGGAAGTGCGCATGGTGACTGTTGTATCAATCCCGATGCAGTTTCTGTGTTTCATCAACACTTTGAAGGTCCACAGATTACAGAATGTACCCAGATGTGCATCGGAAACTACTGTTGGTCTTCCAGGAAACGATCAAAGCGTAGACTGTTTGAGACATTACTCCCATGGAGATAAGTGAGCATGGTGACTGTTGTATTCAATCCCGATGATATTTCTATGTTTCATCAACACTCTGATAGTCCACAGATTACAGAATGCTTCCAGATGTTTATCGGAAACTACTTCAGGTATTACAGGGAACGATCAAAGCGTAGACTTTTCGAGACATTACTCCCATGGAGGAAAGTGCGCATGGTGACTGTTGTATTCAATCCCGATGCAATTTCTGTGTTTCATCAACACTCTGATAGTCCACAGATTACAGAATGCCTCCAGATGTGCATCGGAAACTACTTCAGGTATTCCAGGGAACGGTCAAAGCGTACACTGTTCGAGACATTACTCCCATGGAGGAAAGTGCGCATGGTGAGTCTTGTATTCAATCCCGATGCAATTTCTGTGTTTCATCAACACTTTGAAGGTCCGCGGATTACAGAATGCCTCCAGATGTGCATCGGAAACAACTACTGGTCTTCCAGGGAACGCTCGAAGCGTAGACTGTTTCAGACATTACTCCCATGGAGGAAAGTGCGCATGGTGACTGTTGTATTCTATCCCGATGCAATTTCTGTGTTTCATCAACACACAGTTAGCCCACAGATTTCAGAATGCCTCAAGATGTGCATCGGAAACTACTACTGGTCTTCCAGGGAACGATCAAAGCGTAGACTGTTTGAGACATTACTCAAATGGAGGAAAGTGCGCACGGTGACTGTTGTATACAATCCCGATGCAATTTCTGTGTTTCATCAACACTCTGATAGTCCACGGACTACAGAATGCCACCAGATGTGCATCGGAAACTGCTACTGGTCTTCCTGGGAACGATCAAAGCGTAGACTGTTCGAGACATTACTCCCATGGAGGAAAGTGCGCATGGTGACTGTTGTATTCAATCCCGATGCAATTTCTGTGTTTCATCAACACTTTGAAGGTCCGCGGATTACAGAATGCCTCCAGATGTGCATCGGAAACTACTACCGGTCCTCCAGGGAACGATCAAAGCGTAGACTGTTTGAGACATACCTCCCGTGGAGGAAAGTGCGCATGGTGACTGTTGTATTCAATCCCGATGCAATTTCTGTGTTTCATCAACACTCTGATAATCCACAGATTACAGAATGCCTCCAGATGTGCATCGGAAACTACTACTGGTCTTCGAGGGTACGATCAAAGCGTAAACCCTTTGGGACATTACTCCCATTTAGGAAGGTAAGCATCGTGACTGTTGTATACAATCCCGATGCAATATCTGTGTTTCATCAACACTCTGATAGACCACAGATTACAGAATGCCTCCAGATGTGCATCGGAAACTACTACTGGTCTTCCAGGGATCTATCAATGCGTAGACTGTTTGAGACATTACTCCCATGGAGAAAAGTTCGCATGGTGACTGTTGTATTGATTCCCGATGCAATTTCTGTGTTTCATCAACACTTTGATAGTCCACAGATTACAGAATTCCTCCAGATACGCATCGGAAACTACTACTGGTCTTCCAGGGAACGCTCAAAGCGTAGACTGTGTCAGACATTACTCCCATGTAGGAAAGGGCGGATGGTGACTGTTGTATTCAATCCCGCTGCAATTTCTGTGTTTCATCAACACTCTGATAGTCCACAGACTACAGAGAGGCACCAGATGTGCATCGGAACTTCTACTGGTCTTCCAGGGAACGATCAAAGCGTAGACTGTTTGAGACATTACTTTTATGGAGGAAAGTGCGCATGGTGACTGTTGTATTCAATCCCGATGCAATTTCTGTGATTCATGAACAGTCTGATAGTCCACAGATTACAGAATGCCTCCAGATGTGCATCGGAAACTACCACTGGTCTTCCAGGGAACGATCAAAGAGTACACTGTTTTAGACATTACTCCCTTGGAGGAATGTGCGCATGGTGACTATTGCATTCAATCCCGATGCAATTTCTGTGTTTCATCAACAGTCTGATAGTCCACGGATTACAGAATGCCACCAGATGTGCATCGGAAACTACTTCAGGTCTTCCAGGGAACGGTCAAAGCGTACACTGTTTGAGACATTACTCCCATGGAGGAAAGTGGACATGGTGACTGTTGTATTCAATGGCGATATTATTTCTGTGTTTCATAACACTCTGATACTCCACAGATTACAGAATACCTCCAGATGTGCATCGGAGACTACTTCAGGTCTTCCAGTGAACGATCAAAGCGTAGACTGTTTGAGACATTACTCCCATGGAGGAAAGTGCGCATGGTGACTGTTGTATTCAATCCCGATGCAATTTCTGTGTTTCATCAACACTCTGATAATCCACAGATTACAGAATGCCTCCAGATGTGCATCGGAAACTACTACTGGTTTTCCAAGAATCTATCAATGCGTTGACTGTTTGAGACATTACTCCCATGGAGGAAAGTGCGGATGGTGACTGTTGTATTCATTCCCGATGCAATTTCTGTGTTTCATCAACACTCTGATAGTCCACAGATTACAGAATGCCTCCTGATGTGCATCGGAATCTGCTACTGGTCCTCCAGGGAACGATCAAAGCGTAGACTCTTTGAGACATTGCTCCCATGGAGGAAAGTGCGCATGGTGACTGTTGTATTCATTCCCGATGCAATTTCTGAGTTTCATCAACACTCTGATAGTCCACAGATTACAGAATGCCTCCAGATGTGCATCGGAAACTACTACTGGTTTTCAAGGGAACGATCAAAGCGTAGACCGTTTGAGACATTACTCCCATGGAGGAAAGTGCGCATGGTGACTGTTGTATACAATCCCGATGCAATTTCTGTGTTTCATCAACACTCTGATAGTCTACGGATTACAGAATGCCACCAGACGTGCATCGGAAACTACTTTTGGTCTTCCAGGGAACGGTCAAGCGTACACTGTTTGAAACATTACTCCCATGGAGGAAAGTGCGCATGGTGACTATTGTATTCTATCCCGATGCAATTTCTGTGTTTCATCAACACACAGTTAGTCCACAGATTTCAGAATGCCACAAGATGAGCATCGGAAACTACTACTGGTCCTCCAGGGAACGATCAAAGAGTAGACTGTTTGACACATTACTCAAATGGAGGAAAGAGCGCATGGTGAATGTTGTATTCAATCCCGATGCAATTTCTGAGTTTCATGAACACTCTGATAGTCCACAGATTATAGAATGCCTCCAGATGTGCATCGGAAACTACTTCTGGTCTTCTATGGAACGATCAAAGCGTAGACTGTTTGAGACACTACTCCCATAGAGGAAAGTGCACATGGTGACTGTTGTATTCAATCCCGATGCAATTTCTGTGTTTCATCAACACTCTCATACTCCACAGATTACAGAATGCCTCCAGATGTGCATCGGAAACTACTACTTGTCTTCCTAGGAACGATCAAAGCGTAGACTGTTTCAGACTTTACTCGCATGGTGGGAAGTGCGCATGGTGACTGTTGTATTCAATCCCGATGCAATTTCTGTGTTTCATCAACACTCTGATAGTCCACAGATTACAGAATACCTCCAGATGTGATTCGAAACTACATCTGGTCCTCCAGGGAACGCTCGAAGTGTACACTGTTTTAGACATTACTCCCGTGGAGGAATGTGCGCATGGTGACTGTTGTATTCAATCCCGATGCAATTTCTGTGTTTCATCAACAGTCTGATAGTCCACGGATTACAGAATGCCACCAGATGTGCATCGGTAACTACTTCAGGTATTCCAGGGAACGAGCAAATCGTAGACTGTTTGAGACATTACTCCCATGTAGGGAAGTGCGCATGGTGACTGTTTTATCAATCCCGATGAAGTTTCTGTGTTTCATCAACACTTTGAAGGTCCACAGATTACAGAATGTACCCAGATGTGCATCGGAAACTACTGTTGGTCTTCCAGGAAACGATCAAAGCGTAGACTGTTTGAGACATTACTCCCATGGAGATAAGTGCGCATGGTGACTCTTGTATTCAATCCCGATGCTATTTCTATGTTTCATCAACACTCTGATAGTCCACAGATTACAGAATGCCTCCAGATGTTTACCGGAAACTACTTCAGGTATTACAGGGAACGATCAAAGCGTAGACTGTTCGAGACATTACTCCCATGGAGGAAAGTGCGCATGGTGACTTTTGTATTCAATCCCGATGCAATTTCTGTGTTTCATCAACACTCTGATAGTCCACAGATTACAGAATGCCTCCAGATGTGCATCGGAAATTACTTCAGGTATTCCAGGGAACGATCAAAGCGTAGACTGTTCGAGACATTACTCTCATGGAGGAAAGTGCGCATGGTGACTCTTGTATTCAATCCCGATGCAATTTCTGTGTTTCATCAACACTTTGAAGGTCCGCGGATTACAGAATGCCTCCAGATGGGCATCGGAAACAACTACTGGTCTTCCAGGGAACGCTCGAAGCGTAGACTGTTTCAGACATTACTCCCATGGAGGAAAGTGCGCATGGTGACTGTTGTATTCTATCCCGATGCAATTTCTGTGTTTCATCAACACACAGTTAGTCCACAGATTTCAGAATGCCTCAAGATGTGCATCGGAAACTACTACTGGTCTTCCAGGGAACGATCAAAGCGTAGACTGTTTGAGACATTACTCAAATGGAGGAAAGTGCGCACGGTAACTGTTGTATACAATCCCGATGCAATTTCTGTGTTTCATCAACACTCTGATAGTCCACGGATTACAGAATGCCACTAGATGTGCATCGGAAACTACTACTGGTCTTCCAGGGATCGCTCAAAGCGTAGGCTGTTTCAGACATTATTCCCATGAAGGAAAGTGCGAATGGTTTCTGTTGTATTCAATCCCGATGCAATTTGTGTGTATCATCAACACTCTGATAGTTCACAGATTACAGAATGCCACCAGATGTGCATCGGAAACTACTACTATCGTTCCAGGGAACGATCAAAGCGTAGACTGTTTGAGAAATACCTCCCGTGGAGGAAAGTGCGCATGGTGACTGTTGTATTCAATCCCGATGCAATTTCTGTGTTTCATCAACACTCTGATAATCCACAGATTACAGAATGCCTCCAGATGTGTATCGGAAACTACTACTGGTCTTCCAGGGATCTATCAATGCGTAGACTGTTTGAGACATTACTCCCATGGAGGAAAGTTCGCATGGTGACTGTTGTATTGATTCCCGATGCAATTTCTGTGTTTTAACAACACTCCGATAGTCCACAGATTACAGAATGCCACCAGATGTGCATCGGAAACAACTACTGGTCTTCCAGGGAACGCTCGAAGCGTAGACTGTTTCAGACATTACTCCCATGGAGGAAAGTGCGGATGGTGACTGTTGTATACAATCCCGATGCATCTTCTGTATTTCATCAACACTCTGATAGTCCACAGACTACAGAGTGGCACCCGATGTGCATAGGAAACTACTACTGGTCTTCCAGGGAACGATCAAAGCGTAGAATGTTTGAGACATTACTTTTATGGAGGAAAGTGCGCATGGCGACTGTTGTATTCAATCCCGATGCAATTTCTGTGATTCATCAACATTCTGATAGTCCACAGATTACAGAATGCCTCCAGATGTGCATCGGAAACTACTACTGGTCTTCCAAAGGAGCGATCAAAGAGTACACTGTTTTAGACATTACTCCCATATAGGAATGTGCGCATGGTGACTGTTGTATTCAATCCCGATGCAATTTCTGTGTTTCTTCAACAGTCTGATAGTCCACGGATTACAGAATGCCACCAGATGTGCATCGGAAACTACTTTTGGTCTTCCAGGGAACGGTCAAAAATGTACACTGTTTGAGACATTACTCCCATGGAATAAAGTGCGCATGGTGACTGTTGTATTCTATCCCGATGCAATTTCTGTATTTCATCAACACTCAGTTAGGCCACAGATTTCAGAATGCCTCCAGATGTGCATCGGAAACTACTACTGGTCTTCCAGGAAACGATCAAAGCGTAGACTGTTTGAGACATTACTCAAATGGAGGAAAGAGCGCATGGTGAATGTTGTATTCAATCCCGATGCAATTTCTGAGTTTCATGAACACTCTGATAGTCCACAGATTACAGAATGCCTCCAGATGTGCATCGGAAACTACTTCTGGTCTTCCATGGAACGATCAAAGCGTAGACTGTTTGAGACACTACTCCCATGGACGAAAGTGCACATGGTGACTGTTGTATTCAATCCCGATGCAATTTCTGTAATTCATCAACACTCTGATACTATACAGATTACAGAATGCCTCCAGATGTGCATCGGAAACTACTTCAGGTATTACAGGGAACGATCAAAGCGTAGACTGTTCGAGACATTACTCCCATGGAGGAAAGTGCGCATGGTGAGTGTTGTATTCAATCCCGATGCAATTTCTGTGTTTCATCAACACTCTGATAGTCCACAGATTACAGAATGCCTCCAGATGTGCATCGGAAACTACTTCAGGTATTCCAGGGAACGATTAAAGCGTAGACTGTTCGAGACATTACTCCCATGGAGGAAAGTGCCCATGGTTACTCTTGTATTCAATCCCGATGCAATTTCTGTGTTTCATCAACACTCTGAAGGTCCACGGATTACAGAATGCCTCCTGATGTGCATCGGAAACTGCTACTGGTCCTCCAGGGAACGATCAAAGCGTAGACTGTTTGAGACATTGCTCCCATGGAGGAAAGTGCGCATGGTGACTGTTGTATTCATTCCCGATGCAATTTCTGTGTTTCATCAACACTCTGATAGTCCACAGATTACAGAATGCCTCCAGATGTGCATCGGAAACTACTACTGGTTTTCAAGGGAACGATCAAAGCGTAGACCGTTTGAGACATTACTCCCATGGAGGAAAGTGCGCATGGTGACTGTTGTATTCATTCCCGATGCAATTTCTGTGTTTCATCAACACTCTGATAGTCCACAGATTACAGAATGCCTCCAGATGTGCATCGGAAACTACTACTGGTTTTCAAGAGAACGATCAAAGCGTAGACCGTTTGAGACATTACTCCCATGGAGGAAAGTGCGCATGGTGACTGTTGTATACAATCCATGATGCAATTTCTGTGTTTCATCAACACTCTGATAGTCTACGGATTACAGAATGCCACCAGATGTGCATCGGAAACTACTTTTGGTCTTTCAGGGAACGGTCAAAGCGTACACTGTTTGAGACATTACTCCCATGGAGGAAAGTGCGCATGGTGACTGTTGTCTTCTATCCCGATGCAATTTCTGTGTTTCATCAACACACAGTTAGTCCACAGATTTCAGAATGCCTCCAGATGTGCATCGGGAACTACTACTGGTCCTCCAGGGAACGATCAAAGAGTAGACTGTTTGAGACATTACTCAAATGGAGGAAAGAGCGCATGGTGAATGTTGCATTCAATCCCGATCCAATTTCTGAGTTTCATGAACACTCTGATAGTCCACAGATTACAGAATGCCTCCAGATGTGCATCGGAAACTACTTCTGGTCTTCCATGGAACGATCAAAGCGTAGACTGTTTGAGACACTACTCCCATGGAGGAAAGTGCACATGGTGACTGTTTTATTCAATCCCGATGCAATTTCTGTGTTTCATCAACACTCTCATACTCCACAGATTACAGAATGCCTCCAGATGTGCATCGGAAACTACTACTGGTCTTCCAGGGAACGATGAATGCGTAGACTGTTTGAGACATTACTCCCATGTAGGGAAGTGCGCATGGTGACTGTTGTATCAATCCCGATGCAGTTTCTGTGTTTCATCAACACTTTGAAGGTCCACAGATTACAGAATGTACCCAGATGTGCATCGGAAACTACTGTTGGTCTTCCAGGAAACGATCAAAGCGTAGACTGTTTGAGACATTACTCCCATGGAGATAAGTGAGCATGGTGAATGTTGTATTCAATCCCGATGATATTTCTATGTTTCATCAACACTCTGATAGTCCACAGATTACAGAATGCTTCCAGATGTTTATCGGAAACTACTTCAGGTATTACAGGGAACGATCAAAGCGTAGACTTTTCGAGACATTACTCCCATGGAGGAAAGTGCGCATGGTGACTGTTGTATTCAATCCCGATGCAATTTCTGTGTTTCATCAACACTCTGATAGTCCACAGATTACAGAATGCCTCCAGATGTGCATCGGAAACTACTTCAGGTATTCCAGGGAACGGTCAAAGCGTACACTGTTCGAGACATTACTCCCATGGAGGAAAGTGCGCATGGTGAGTCTTGTATTCAATCCCGATGCAATTTCTGTGTTTCATCAACACTTTGAAGGTCCGCGGATTACAGAATGCCTCCAGATGTGCATCGGAAACAACTATTGGTCTTCCAGGGAACGCTCGAAGCGTAGACTGTTTCAGACATTACTCCCATGGAGGAAAGTGCGCATGGTGACTGTTGTATTCTATCCCGATGCAATTTCTGTGTTTCATCAACACACAGTTAGTCCACAGATTTCAGAATGCCTCAAGATGTGCATCGGAAACTACTACTGGTCTTCCAGGGAACGATCAAAGCGTAGACTGTTTGAGACATTACTCAAATGGAGGAAAGTGCGCACGGTGACTGTTGTATACAATCCCGATGCAATTTCTGTGTTTCATCAACACTCTGATAGTCCACGGACTACAGAATGCCACCAGATGTGCATCGGAAACTGCTACTGGTCTTCCTGGGAACGATCAAAGCGTAGACTGTTCGAGACATTACTCCCATGGAGGAAAGTGCGCATGGTGACTGTTGTATTCAATCCCGATGCAATTTCTGTGTTTCATCAACACTTTGAAGGTCCGCGGATTACAGAATGCCTCCAGATGTGCATCGGAAACTACTACCGGTCCTCCAGGGAACGATCAAAGCGTAGACTGTTTGAGACATACCTCCCGTGGAGGAAAGTGCGCATGGTGACTGTTGTATTCAATCCCGATGCAATTTCTGTGTTTCATCAACACTCTGATAATCCACAGATTACAGAATGCCTCCAGATGTGCATCGGAAACTACTTTTGGTCTTTCAGGGAACGGTCAAAGCGTACACTGTTTGAGACATTACTCCCATGGAGGAAAGTGCGCATGGTGACTGTTGTCTTCTATCCCGATGCAATTTCTGTGTTTCATCAACACTCTGATAGTCCACAGATTACAGAATGCCTCCAGATGTGCATCGGAAACTACTACTGGTTTTCAAGGGAACGATCAAAGCGTAGACCGTTTGAGACATTACTCCCATGGAGGAAAGTGCGCATGGTGACTGTTGTATTCATTCCCGATGCAATTTCTGTGTTTCATCAACACTCTGATAGTCCACAGATTACAGAATGCCTCCAGATGTGCATCGGAAACTACTACTGGTTTTCAAGAGAACGATCAAAGCGTAGACCGTTTGAGACATTACTCCCATGGAGGAAAGTGCGCATGGTGACTGTTGTATACAATCCATGATGCAATTTCTGTGTTTCATCAACACTCTGATAGTCTACGGATTACAGAATGCCACCAGATGTGCATCGGAAACTACTTTTGGTCTTTCAGGGAACGGTCAAAGCGTACACTGTTTGAGACATTACTCCCATGGAGGAAAGTGCGCATGGTGACTGTTGTCTTCTATCCCGATGCAATTTCTGTGTTTCATCAACACACAGTTAGTCCACAGATTTCAGAATGCCTCCAGATGTGCATCGGGAACTACTACTGGTCCTCCAGGGAACGATCAAAGAGTAGACTGTTTGAGACATTACTCAAATGGAGGAAAGAGCGCATGGTGAATGTTGCATTCAATCCCGATCCAATTTCTGAGTTTCATGAACACTCTGATAGTCCACAGATTACAGAATGCCTCCAGATGTGCATCGGAAACTACTTCTGGTCTTCCATGGAACGATCAAAGCGTAGACTGTTTGAGACACTACTCCCATGGAGGAAAGTGCACATGGTGACTGTTTTATTCAATCCCGATGCAATTTCTGTGTTTCATCAACACTCTCATACTCCACAGATTACAGAATGCCTCCAGATGTGCATCGGAAACTACTACTGGTCTTCCAGGGAACGATGAATGCGTAGACTGTTTGAGACATTACTCCCATGTAGGGAAGTGCGCATGGTGACTGTTGTATCAATCCCGATGCAGTTTCTGTGTTTCATCAACACTTTGAAGGTCCACAGATTACAGAATGTACCCAGATGTGCATCGGAAACTACTGTTGGTCTTCCAGGAAACGATCAAAGCGTAGACTGTTTGAGACATTACTCCCATGGAGATAAGTGAGCATGGTGACTGTTGTATTCAATCCCGATGATATTTCTATGTTTCATCAACACTCTGATAGTCCACAGATTACAGAATGCTTCCAGATGTTTATCGGAAACTACTTCAGGTATTACAGGGAACGATCAAAGCGTAGACTTTTCGAGACATTACTCCCATGGAGGAAAGTGCGCATGGTGACTGTTGTATTCAATCCCGATGCAATTTCTGTGTTTCATCAACACTCTGATAGTCCACAGATTACAGAATGCCTCCAGATGTGCATCGGAAACTACTTCAGGTATTCCAGGGAACGGTCAAAGCGTACACTGTTCGAGACATTACTCCCATGGAGGAAAGTGCGCATGGTGAGTCTTGTATTCAATCCCGATGCAATTTCTGTGTTTCATCAACACTTTGAAGGTCCGCGGATTACAGAATGCCTCCAGATGTGCATCGGAAACAACTATTGGTCTTCCAGGGAACGCTCGAAGCGTAGACTGTTTCAGACATTACTCCCATGGAGGAAAGTGCGCATGGTGACTGTTGTATTCTATCCCGATGCAATTTCTGTGTTTCATCAACACACAGTTAGTCCACAGATTTCAGAATGCCTCAAGATGTGCATCGGAAACTACTACTGGTCTTCCAGGGAACGATCAAAGCGTAGACTGTTTGAGACATTACTCAAATGGAGGAAAGTGCGCACGGTGACTGTTGTATACAATCCCGATGCAATTTCTGTGTTTCATCAACACTCTGATAGTCCACGGACTACAGAATGCCACCAGATGTGCATCGGAAACTGCTACTGGTCTTCCTGGGAACGATCAAAGCGTAGACTGTTCGAGACATTACTCCCATGGAGGAAAGTGCGCATGGTGACTGTTGTATTCAATCCCGATGCAATTTCTGTGTTTCATCAACACTTTGAAGGTCCGCGGATTACAGAATGCCTCCAGATGTGCATCGGAAACTACTACCGGTCCTCCAGGGAACGATCAAAGCGTAGACTGTTTGAGACATACCTCCCGTGGAGGAAAGTGCGCATGGTGACTGTTGTATTCAATCCCGATGCAATTTCTGTGTTTCATCAACACTCTGATAATCCACAGATTACAGAATGCCTCCAGATGTGCATCGGAAACTACTACTGGTCTTCGAGGGTACGATCAAAGCGTAAACCCTTTGGGACATTACTCCCATGGAGGAAGGTAAGCATCGTGACTGTTGTATACAATCCCGATGCAATATCTGTGTTTCATCAACACTCTGATAGACCACAGATTACAGAATGCCTCCAGATGTGCATCGGAAACTACTACTGGTCTTCCAGGGATCTATCAATGCGTAGACTGTTTGAGACATTACTCCCATGGAGAAAAGTTCGCATGGTGACTGTTGTATTGATTCCCGATGCAATTTCTGTGTTTCATCAACACTTTGATAGTCCACAGATTACAGAATTCCTCCAGATACGCATCGGAAACTACTACTGGTCTTCCAGGGAACGCTCAAAGCGTAGACTGTGTCAGACATTACTCCCATGTAGGAAAGGGCGGATGGTGACTGTTGTATTCAATCCCGCTGCAATTTCTGTGTTTCATCAACACTCTGATAGTCCACAGACTACAGAGAGGCACCAGATGTGCATCGGAACTTCTACTGGTCTTCCAGGGAACGATCAAAGCGTAGACTGTTTGAGACATTACTTTTATGGAGGAAAGTGCGCATGGTGACTGTTGTATTCAATCCCGATGCAATTTCTGTGATTCATGAACAGTCTGATAGTCCACAGATTACAGAATGCTTCCAGATGTGCATCGGAAACTACCACTGGTCTTCCAGGGAACGATCAAAGAGTACACTGTTTTAGACATTACTCCCTTGGAGGAATGTGCGCATGGTGACTATTGCATTCAATCCCGATGCAATTTCTGTTTTTCATCAACAGTCTGATAGTCCACGGATTACAGAATGCCACCAGATGTGCATCGGAAACTACTTCAGGTCTTCCAGGGAACGTTCAAAGCGTACACTGTTTGAGACATTACTCCCATGGAGGAAAGTGGACATGGTGACTGTTGTATTCAATGGCGATATTATTTCTGTGTTTCATAACACTCTGATACTCCACAGATTACAGAATACCTCCAGATGTGCATCGGAGACTACTTCAGGTCTTCCAGTGAACGATCAAAGCGTAGACTGTTTGAGACATTACTCCCATGGAGGAAAGTGCGCATGGTGACTGTTGTATTCAATCCCGATGCAATTTCTGTGTTTCATCAACACTCTGATAATCCACAGATTACAGAATGCCTCCAGATGTGCATCGGAAACTACTACTGGTTTTCCAAGAATCTATCAATGCGTTGACTGTTTGAGACATTACTCCCATGGAGGAAAGTGCGGATGGTGACTGTTGTATTCAATCCCGATGCAATTTCTGTGTTTCATCAACACTTTGAAGGTCCGCGGATTACAGAATGCCTCCAGATGTGCATCGGAAACTACTACCGGTCCTCCAGGGAACGATCAAAGCGTAGACTGTTTGAGACATTGCTCCCATGGAGGAAAGTGCGCATGGTGACTGTTGTATTCATTCCCGATGCAATTTCTGTGTTTCATCAACACTCTGATAGTCCACAGATTACAGAATGCCTCCTGATGTGCATCGGAAACTGCTACTGGTCCTCCAGGGAACGATCAAAGCGTAGACTCTTTGAGACATTGCTCCCATGGAGGAAAGTGCGCATGGTGACTGTTGTATTCATTCCCGATGCAATTTCTGAGTTTCATCAACACTCTGATAGTCCACAGATTACAGAATGCCTCCAGATGTGCATCGGAAACTACTACTGGTTTTCAAGGGAACGATCAAAGCGTAGACCGTTTGAGACATTACTCCCATGGAGGAAAGTGCGCATGGTGACTGTTGTATACAATCCCGATGCAATTTCTGTGTTTCATCAACACTCTGATAGTCTACGGATTACAGAATGCCACCAGACGTGCATCGGAAACTACTTTTGGTCTTCCAGGGAACGGTCAAGCGTACACTGTTTGAAACATTACTCCCATGGAGGAAAGTGCGCATGGTGACTATTGTATTCTATCCCGATGCAATTTCTGTGTTTCATCAACACACAGTTAGTCCACAGATTTCAGAATGCCTCAAGATGAGCATCGGAAACTACTACTGGTCCTCCAGGGAACGATCAAAGAGTAGACTGTTTGACACATTACTCAAATGGAGGAAAGAGCGCATGGTGAATGTTGTATTCAATCCCGATGCAATTTCTGAGTTTCATGAACACTCTGATAGTCCACAGATTATAGAATGCCTCCAGATGTGCATCGGAAACTACTTCTGGTCTTCTATGGAACGATCAAAGCGTAGACTGTTTGAGACACTACTCACATAGAGGAAAGTGCACATGGTGACTGTTGTATTCAATCCCGATGCAATTTCTGTGTTTCATCAACACTCTCATACTCCACAGATTACAGAATGCCTCCAGATGTGCATCGGAAACTACTACTTGTCTTCCTAGGAACGATCAAAGCGTAGACTGTTTCAGACTTTACTCGCATGGTGGGAAGTGCGCATGGTGACTGTTGTATTCAATCCCGATGCAATTTCTGTGTTTCATCAACACTCTGATAGTCCACAGATTACAGAATACCTCCATATGTGATTCGAAACTACATCTGGTCCTCCAGGGAACGCTCGAAGAGTACACTGTTTTAGACATTACTCCCGTGGAGGAATGTGCGCATGGTGACTGTTGTATTCAATCCCGATGCAATTTCTGTGTTTCATCAACAGTCTGATAGTCCACGGATTACAGAATGCCACCAGATGTGCATCGGTAACTACTTCAGGTATTCCAGGGAACGAGCAAATCGTAGACTGTTTGAGACATTACTCCCATGTAGGGAAGTGCGCATGGTGACTGTTTTATCAATCCCGATGCAGTTTCTGTGTTTCATCAACACTTTGAAGGTCCACAGATTACAGAATGTACCCAGATGTGCATCGGAAACTACTGTTGGTCTTCCAGGAAACGATCAAAGCGTAGACTGTTTGAGACATTACTCCCATAGAGATAAGTGCGCATGGTGACTGTTGTATTCAATCCCGATGCTATTTCTATGTTTCATCAACACTCTGATAGTCCACAGATTACAGAATGCCTCCAGATGTTTACCGGAAACTACTTCAGGTATTACAGGGAACGATCAAAGCGTAGACTGTTCGAGACATTACTCCCATGGAGGAAAGTGCGCATGGTGACTTTTGTATTCAATCCCGATGCAATTTCTGTGTTTCATCAACACTCTGATAGTCCACAGATTACAGAATGCCTCCAGATGTGCATCGGAAATTACTTCAGGTATTCCAGGGAACGATCAAAGCGTAGACTGTTCGAGACATTACTCTCATGGAGGAAAGTGCGCATGGTGACTCTTGTATTCAATCCCGATGCAATTTCTGTGTTTCATCAACACTTTGAAGGTCCGCGGATTACAGAATGCCTCCAGATGGGCATCGGAAACAACTACTGGTCTTCCAGGGAACGCTCGAAGCGTAGACTGTTTCAGACATTACTCCCATGGAGGAAAGTGCGCATGGTGACTGTTGTATTCTATCCCGATGCAATTTCTGTTTTTCATCAACAGTCTGATAGTCCACGGATTACAGAATGCCACCAGATGTGCATCGGAAACTACTTCAGGTCTTCCAGGGAACGTTCAAAGCGTACACTGTTTGAGACATTACTCCCATGGAGGAAAGTGGACATGGTGACTGTTGTATTCAATGGCGATATTATTTCTGTGTTTCATAACACTCTGATACTCCACAGATTACAGAATACCTCCAGATGTGCATCGGAGACTACTTCAGGTCTTCCAGTGAACGATCAAAGCGTAGACTGTTTGAGACATTACTCCCATGGAGGAAAGTGCGCATGGTGACTGTTGTATTCAATCCCGATGCAATTTCTGTGTTTCATCAACACTCTGATAATCCACAGATTACAGAATGCCTCCAGATGTGCATCGGAAACTACTACTGGTTTTCCAAGAATCTATCAATGCGTTGACTGTTTGAGACATTACTCCCATGGAGGAAAGTGCGGATGGTGACTGTTGTATTCAATCCCGATGCAATTTCTGTGTTTCATCAACACTTTGAAGGTCCGCGGATTACAGAATGCCTCCAGATGTGCATCGGAAACTACTACCGGTCCTCCAGGGAACGATCAAAGCGTAGACTGTTTGAGACATTGCTCCCATGGAGGAAAGTGCGCATGGTGACTGTTGTATTCATTCCCGATGCAATTTCTGTGTTTCATCAACACTCTGATAGTCCACAGATTACAGAATGCCTCCTGATGTGCATCGGAAACTGCTACTGGTCCTCCAGGGAACGATCAAAGCGTAGACTCTTTGAGACATTGCTCCCATGGAGGAAAGTGCGCATGGTGACTGTTGTATTCATTCCCGATGCAATTTCTGAGTTTCATCAACACTCTGATAGTCCACAGATTACAGAATGCCTCCAGATGTGCATCGGAAACTACTACTGGTTTTCAAGGGAACGATCAAAGCGTAGACCGTTTGAGACATTACTCCCATGGAGGAAAGTGCGCATGGTGACTGTTGTATACAATCCCGATGCAATTTCTGTGTTTCATCAACACTCTGATAGTCTACGGATTACAGAATGCCACCAGACGTGCATCGGAAACTACTTTTGGTCTTCCAGGGAACGGTCAAGCGTACACTGTTTGAAACATTACTCCCATGGAGGAAAGTGCGCATGGTGACTATTGTATTCTATCCCGATGCAATTTCTGTGTTTCATCAACACACAGTTAGTCCACAGATTTCAGAATGCCTCAAGATGAGCATCGGAAACTACTACTGGTCCTCCAGGGAACGATCAAAGAGTAGACTGTTTGACACATTACTCAAATGGAGGAAAGAGCGCATGGTGAATGTTGTATTCAATCCCGATGCAATTTCTGAGTTTCATGAACACTCTGATAGTCCACAGATTATAGAATGCCTCCAGATGTGCATCGGAAACTACTTCTGGTCTTCTATGGAACGATCAAAGCGTAGACTGTTTGAGACACTACTCACATAGAGGAAAGTGCACATGGTGACTGTTGTATTCAATCCCGATGCAATTTCTGTGTTTCATCAACACTCTCATACTCCACAGATTACAGAATGCCTCCAGATGTGCATCGGAAACTACTACTTGTCTTCCTAGGAACGATCAAAGCGTAGACTGTTTCAGACTTTACTCGCATGGTGGGAAGTGCGCATGGTGACTGTTGTATTCAATCCCGATGCAATTTCTGTGTTTCATCAACACTCTGATAGTCCACAGATTACAGAATACCTCCATATGTGATTCGAAACTACATCTGGTCCTCCAGGGAACGCTCGAAGAGTACACTGTTTTAGACATTACTCCCGTGGAGGAATGTGCGCATGGTGACTGTTGTATTCAATCCCGATGCAATTTCTGTGTTTCATCAACAGTCTGATAGTCCACGGATTACAGAATGCCACCAGATGTGCATCGGTAACTACTTCAGGTATTCCAGGGAACGAGCAAATCGTAGACTGTTTGAGACATTACTCCCATGTAGGGAAGTGCGCATGGTGACTGTTTTATCAATCCCGATGCAGTTTCTGTGTTTCATCAACACTTTGAAGGTCCACAGATTACAGAATGTACCCAGATGTGCATCGGAAACTACTGTTGGTCTTCCAGGAAACGATCAAAGCGTAGACTGTTTGAGACATTACTCCCATAGAGATAAGTGCGCATGGTGACTGTTGTATTCAATCCCGATGCTATTTCTATGTTTCATCAACACTCTGATAGTCCACAGATTACAGAATGCCTCCAGATGTTTACCGGAAACTACTTCAGGTATTACAGGGAACGATCAAAGCGTAGACTGTTCGAGACATTACTCCCATGGAGGAAAGTGCGCATGGTGACTTTTGTATTCAATCCCGATGCAATTTCTGTGTTTCATCAACACTCTGATAGTCCACAGATTACAGAATGCCTCCAGATGTGCATCGGAAATTACTTCAGGTATTCCAGGGAACGATCAAAGCGTAGACTGTTCGAGACATTACTCTCATGGAGGAAAGTGCGCATGGTGACTCTTGTATTCAATCCCGATGCAATTTCTGTGTTTCATCAACACTTTGAAGGTCCGCGGATTACAGAATGCCTCCAGATGGGCATCGGAAACAACTACTGGTCTTCCAGGGAACGCTCGAAGCGTAGACTGTTTCAGACATTACTCCCATGGAGGAAAGTGCGCATGGTGACTGTTGTATTCTATCCCGATGCAATTTCTGTGTTTCATCAACACACAGTTAGTCCACAGATTTCAGAATGCCTCAAGATGTGCATCGGAAACTACTACTGGTCTTCCAGGGAACGATCAAAGCGTAGACTGTTTGAGACATTACTCAAATGGAGGAAAGTGCGCACGGTAACTGTTGTATACAATCCCGATGCAATTTCTGTGTTTCATCAACACTCTGATAGTCCACGGATTACAGAATGCCACTAGATGTGCATCGGAAACTACTACTGGTCTTCCAGGGATCGCTCAAAGCGTAGGCTGTTTCAGACATTATTCCCATGAAGGAAAGTGCGAATGGTTTCTGTTGTATTCAATCCCGATGCAATTTGTGTGTATCATCAACACTCTGATAGTTCACAGATTACAGAATGCCACCAGATGTGCATCGGAAACTACTACTATCGTTCCAGGGAACGATCAAAGCGTAGACTGTTTGAGAAATACCTCCCGTGGAGGAAAGTGCGCATGGTGACTGTTGTATTCAATCCCGATGCAATTTCTGTGTTTCATCAACACTCTGATAATCCACAGATTACAGAATGCCTCCAGATGTGCATCGGAAACTACTACTGGTCTTCCAGGGATCTATCAATGCGTAGACTGTTTGAGACATTACTCCCATGGAGGAAAGTTCGCATGGTGACTGTTGTATTGATTCCCGATGCAATTTCTGTGTTTTAACAACACTCCGATAGTCCACAGATTACAGAATGCCACCAGATGTGCATCGGAAACAACTACTGGTCTTCCAGGGAACGCTCGAAGCGTAGACTGTTTCAGACATTACTCCCATGGAGGAAAGTGCGGATGGTGACTGTTGTATACAATCCCGATGCATCTTCTGTATTTCATCAACACTCTGATAGTCCACAGACTACAGAGTGGCACCCGATGTGCATAGGAAACTACTACTGGTCTTCCAGGGAACGATCAAAGCGTAGAATGTTTGAGACATTACTTTTATGGAGGAAAGTGCGCATGGCGACTGTTGTATTCAATCCCGATGCAATTTCTGTGATTCATCAACATTCTGATAGTCCACAGATTACAGAATGCCTCCAGATGTGCATCGGAAACTACTACTGGTCTTCCAAAGGAGCGATCAAAGAGTACACTGTTTTAGACATTACTCCCATATAGGAATGTGCGCATGGTGACTGTTGTATTCAATCCCGATGCAATTTCTGTGTTTCTTCAACAGTCTGATAGTCCACGGATTACAGAATGCCACCAGATGTGCATCGGAAACTACTTTTGGTCTTCCAGGGAACGGTCAAAAATGTACACTGTTTGAGACATTACTCCCATGGAATAAAGTGCGCATGGTGACTGTTGTATTCTATCCCGATGCAATTTCTGTATTTCATCAACACTCAGTTAGGCCACAGATTTCAGAATGCCTCCAGATGTGCATCGGAAACTACTACTGGTCTTCCAGGAAACGATCAAAGCGTAGACTGTTTGAGACATTACTCAAATGGAGGAAAGAGCGCATGGTGAATGTTGTATTCAATCCCGATGCAATTTCTGAGTTTCATGAACACTCTGATAGTCCACAGATTACAGAATGCCTCCAGATGTGCATCGGAAACTACTTCTGGTCTTCCATGGAACGATCAAAGCGTAGACTGTTTGAGACACTACTCCCATGGACGAAAGTGCACATGGTGACTGTTGTATTCAATCCCGATGCAATTTCTGTAATTCATCAACACTCTGATACTATACAGATTACAGAATGCCTCCAGATGTGCATCGGAAACTACTTCAGGTATTACAGGGAACGATCAAAGCGTAGACTGTTCGAGACATTACTCCCATGGAGGAAAGTGCGCATGGTGAGTGTTGTATTCAATCCCGATGCAATTTCTGTGTTTCATCAACACTCTGATAGTCCACAGATTACAGAATGCCTCCAGATGTGCATCGGAAACTACTTCAGGTATTCCAGGGAACGATTAAAGCGTAGACTGTTCGAGACATTACTCCCATGGAGGAAAGTGCGCATGGTTACTCTGGTATTCAATCCCGATGCAATTTCTGTGTTTCATCAACACTCTGAAGGTCCACGGATTACAGAATGCCTCCTGATGTGCATCGGAAACTGCTACTGGTCCTCCAGGGAACGATCAAAGCGTAGACTGTTTGAGACATTGCTCCCATGGAGGAAAGTGCGCATGGTGACTGTTGTATTCATTCCCGATGCAATTTCTGTGTTTCATCAACACTCTGATAGTCCACAGATTACAGAATGCCTCCAGATGTGCATCGGAAACTACTACTGGTTTTCAAGGGAACGATCAAAGCGTAGACCGTTTGAGACATTACTCCCATGGAGGAAAGTGCGCATGGTGACTGTTGTATACAATCCCGATGCAATTTCTGTGTTTCATCAACACTCTGATAGTCTACGGATTACAGAATGCCACCAGATGTGCATCGGAAACTACTTCTGGTCTTCTATGGAACGATCAAAGCGTAGACTGTTTGAGACACTACTCCCATAGAGGAAAGTGCACATGGTGACTGTTGTATTCAATCCCGATGCAATTTCTGTGTTTCATCAACACTCTCATACTCCACAGATTACAGAATGCCTCCAGATGTGCATCGGAAACTACTACTTGTCTTCCTAGGAACGATCAAAGCGTAGACTGTTTCAGACTTTACTCGCATGGAGGGAAGTGCGCATGGTGACTGTTGTATTCAATCCCGATGCAATTTCTGTGTTTCATCAACACTCTGATAGTCCAAGGTTTACAGAATACCTCCAGATGTGATTCGAAACTACTACTGGTCTTCCAGGGAACGACCAAATCGTAGACTGTTTGAGACATTACTCCCATGTAGGGAAGTGCGCATGGTGACTGTTTTATCAATCCCGATGCAGTTTCTGTGTTTCATCAACACTTTGAAGGTCCACAGATTACAGAATGTACCCAGATGTGCATCGGAAACTACTGTTGGTCTTACAGGAAACGATCAAAGCGTAGACTGTTTGAGACATTACTCCCATGGAAATAAGTGCGCATGGTGACTGTTGTATTCAATCCCGATGCTATTTCTATGTTTCATCAACACTCTGATAGTCCACAGATTACAGAATGCCTCCAGATGTGCATCGGAAACTACTTCAGGTATTCCAGGGAACGATCAAAGCGTAGACTGTTCGAGACATTACTCCCATGGAGGAAAGTGCGCATGGTGACTCTTGTATTCAATCCCGATGCCATTTCTGTGTTTCATCAACACTTTGAAGGTCCGCGGATTACAGAATGCCTCCAGATGGGCATCGGAAACAACTACTGGTCTTCCAGGGAACGCTCGAAGCGTAGACTGTTTCAGACATTACTCCCATGGAGGAAAGTGCGCATGGTGACTGTTGTATTCAATCCCGATGCAATTTCTGTGTTTCATCAACACTCTCATACTCCACAGATTACAGAATGCCTCCAGATGTGCATCGGAAACTACTACTTGTCTTCGTAGGAACGATCAAAGCGTAGACTGTTTCAGACTTTACTCGCATGGAGGGAAGTGCGCATGGTGACTGTTGTATTCAATCCCGATGCAATTTCTGTGTTTCATCAACAGTCTGATAGTCCACAGATTACAGAATACCTCCAGATGTGATTCGAAACTACTACTGGTCTTCCAGGGAACGACCAAAGCGTAGACTGTTTCAGACATTATTCCCATGAAGGAAAGTGCGAATGGTTTCTGTTGTATTCAATCCCGATGCAATTTGTGTGTTTCATCAACACTCTGATAGTCCACAGATTACAGAATGCCACCAGATGTGCATCGGAAACTACTACTATCCTTCCAGGGAACGATCAAAGCGTAGACTGTTTGAGACATACCTCCCGTGGAGGAAAGTGCGCATGGTGACTGTTGTATTCAATCCCGATGCAATTTCTGTGTTTCATCAACACTCTGATAATCCACAGATTACAGAATGCCTCCAGATGTGCATCGGAAACTACTACTGGTCTTCCAGGGATCTATCAATGCGTAGACTGTTTGAGACATTACTCCCATGGAGGAAAGTTCGCATGGTGACTGTTGTATTGATTCCTGATGCAATTTCTGTGTCTCATCAACACTCTGATAGTCCACAGATTACAGAATGCCACCAGATGTGCATCGGAAACAACTACTGGTCTTCCAGGGAACGCTCGAAGCGTAGACTGTTTCAGACATTACTCCCATGGAGGAAAGTGCGGATGGTGACTGTTGTATACAATCCCGATGCAATTTCTGTATTTCATCAACACTCTGATAGTCCACAGACTACAGAGTGGCACCAGATGTGCATCGGAAGCTACTGCTGGTCTTCCAGGGACCGATCAAAGCGTAGAATGTTTGAGACATTACTTTTATGGAGGAAAGTGCGCATGGCGACTGTTGTATTCAGTCCCGATGGAATTTCTGTGTTTCATCAACACTCTGATAGTCCACAGATTACAGAATACCTCCAGATGTGCGTCGGAAACTACTTCAGGTCTTAAAGGGAACGATCAAAGCGTAGACTGTTTGAGACATTACTCCCATGGAGGAAAGTGCGCATAGTGACTGTTGTAATCAATCCCAATGCAATTTCTGTGTTTCATCAACACTCTGATAGTCCACAGATTACAGAATGCCACCAGATGTGCATCGGAAACTACTACTATTCTTCCAGGGAACGATCAAAGCGTAGACTGTTCGAGACATTACTCCCATATGGGAAAGTGCGCATGGTGACTGTTGTATTCAATCCCGATGAAACTTCTGTGTTTCTTCAACAGTCTGATAGTCCACGGATTACAGAATGCCACCAGATGTGCATCGGAAACTACTTTTGGTCTTCCAGGGAACGGTCAAAAATGTACACTGTTTGAGACATTACTCCCATGGAATAAAGTGCGCATAGTGACTGTTGTATTCTATCCCGATGCAATTTCTGTATTTCATCAACACTCAGTTAGTCCACAGATTTCAGAATGCCTCCAGATGTGCATCGGAAACTACTACTGGTCTTCCAGGGACCGATCAAAGCGTAGACTGTTCGAGACATTACTCCCATGGAGGAAAGTCCGGATGGTGACTGTTGTATTCAATCCCGATGCAATTTCTGTGTTTCATCAACACTTTGAAGGTCCACGGATTACAGAATGCCTTCAGATGTGCATCGGAAACTACTACCGGTCTTCCAGGGAACGATCAAAGCGTAGACCGTTTGAGACATTACTCAAATGGAGGAAAGTGCGCATGGTGTCTGTTGTATACAATCCCGATGCAATTTCTGTGTTTCATCAACACTCTGATAGTCTACGGATTACAGAATGCCTTCAGATGTGCATCGGAAACTACTACCGGTCTTCCAGGGAACGATCAAAGCGTAGACTGTTTGAGACATTACTCCCATGGAGGAAAGTCCGCATAGTGACTGTTGTAATCAATCCCGATGCAATTTCTGTGTTTCATCAACACTCTGATAGTCCACAGATTACAGAATGCCACCAGATGTGCATCGGAGACTACTACTATTCTTCCAGGGAACGATCAAAGCGTAGACTGTTCGAGACATTACTCCCATATGGGAAAGTGCGCATGGTGACTGTTGTATTCAATCCCGATGCAATTTCTGTGTTTCATCAACACTCTGATAGTCCACAGATTACAGAATGCCTCCAGATGTGCATCGGAAACTACTTCAGGTATTCCAGGGAACGATTAAAGCGTAGACTGTTCGAGACATTACTCCCATGGAGGAAAGTGCGCATGGTTACTCTTGTATTCAATCCCGATGCAATTTCTGTGTTTCATCAACACTTTGAAGGTCCGCGGATTACAGAATGCCTCCAGATGTGCATCGGAAACTGCTACTGGTCCTCCAGGGAACGATCAAAGCGTAGACTGTTTGAGACATTGCTCCCATGGAGGAAAGTGCGCATGGTGACTGTTGTATTCATTCATGATGCAATTTCTGTGTTTCATCAACACTCTGATAGTCCACAGATTACAGAATGCCTCCAGATGTGCATCGGAAACTACTACTGGTTTTCAAGGGAACGATCAAAGCGTAGACCGTTTGAGACATTACTCCCATGGAGGGAAGTGCGCATGGTGACCGTTGTATACAATCCCGATGCAATTTCTGTGTTTCATCAACACTCTGATAGTCTACGGATTACAGAATGCCACCAGATGTGCATCGAAAACTACTTTTGGTCTTCCAGGGAACGGTCAAAGCGTACACTGTTTGAGACATTACTCCCATAGAGGAAAGTGCGCATGGTGACTGTTGTATTCTATCCCGATGCAATTTCTGTGTTTCATCAACACACAGTTAGTCCACAGATTTCAGAATGCCTCCAGATGTGCATCGGAAACTACTACTGTTCCTCCAGGGAACGATCAAAGAGTAGACTGTTTGAGACATTACTCAAATGGAGGAAAGAGCGCATGGTGAATGTTGTATTCAATCCCGATGCAATTTCTGAGTTTCATGAACACTCTGATAGTCCACAGATTACAGAATGCCGCCAGATGTGCATCGGAAACTACTTCTGGTCTTCCATGGAACGATCAAAGCGTAGACTGTTTGAGACATTACTCGCATGTAGGGAAGGGCGCATGGTGACTGTTGTATCAATCCCGATGCAGTTTCTGTGTTACATCAACACTTTGAAGGTCCACAGATTACAGAATGTATCCCGATGTGCATCGGAAACTACTGTTGGTCTTCCAGGAAACGATCAAAGCGTAGACTGTTTGAGACATTACTCCCATGGAGATAAGTGCGCATGGTGACTGTTGTATTCAATCCCGATGCTATTTCTATGTTTCATCAAGACTCTGATAGTCCACAGATTACAGAATACCTCCAGATGTTTATCGGAAACTACTTCAGGTATTACAGGGAACGATCAAAGCGTAGATTGTTCGAGACATTACTCCCATGGAGGAAAGTGCGCATGGTGACTGTTGTATTCAATCCCGATGCAATTTCTGTGTTTCATCAACTCTCTGATAGTCCTCAGATTACAGAATGCCTCCAGATGTGCATCGGAAACTACTTCAGGTATTCCAGGGAACGATCAAAGCTTAGACTGTTCGAGACATTACTCCCATTGAGGAAAGTGCGCATGGTGACTCTTGTATTCCATCCCGATGCAATTTCTGTGTTTCATCAACACTTTGAAGTTCCGCGGAATACAGAATGCCTCCAGATGTGCATCGGAAACTGCTCCTGGTCCTCCAGGGAACGATCAAAGCGTAGACTGTTTGAGACATTGCTCCCATGGAGGAAAGTGCGCATGGTGACTGTTGTATTCATTCCCGATGCAATTTCTGTGTTTCATCAATACTCTGATAGTCCACAGATTACAGAATGCCTCCAGATGTGCATCGGAAACTACTACTGGTTTTCAAGGGAACGAGCAAAGCGTAGACCGTTTGAGACATTACTCCCATGGAGGAAAGTGCGCATGGTGACTGTTGTATACAATCCCGATGCAATTTCTGTGTTTCATCAACACTCTGATAAGCCACGGATTACAGAATGCCACCAGATGTGCATCGGAAACTACTACTATCCTTCCAGGGAACGATCAAAGCGTAGACTGTTTGAGACATACCTCCCGTGGAGGAAAGTGCGCATGGTGACTGTTGTATTCAATCCTGATGCCATTTCTGTGTTTCATCAACACTCTGATAATCCACAGATTACAGAATGCCTCCAGATGTGCATCGGAAACTATTACTGGTCTTCCAGGGATCTATCAATGCGTAGACTGTTTGAGACATTACTCCCATGGAGGAAAGTTCGCATGGTGACTGTTGTATTGATTCCCGATGCAATTTGTGTGTTTCATCAACACTCTGATAGTCCACAGATTACAGAATGCCACCAGATGTGCATCGGAAATTACTACTGGTCTTCCAGGGAACGATTAAACGTATACTTTTTCAGACATTACTGCAATGGAGGAAAGTGCGGATGGTGACTGATGTATTCAATCCCGATGCAATTTCTGTGTTTCATCAACACTCTGATAGTCCACTGATTACAGAATGCCACCAGATGTGCATCGGAAACTACTACTATCCTTCCAGGGAACGATCAAAGCGTAGACTGTTTGAGACATTACTCAAATGGAGGAAAGTGCGCATGGTGACTGTTGTATACAATCCCGATGCAATTTCTGTGTTTCATCAACACTCGGATAGTCCACGGATTACAGAATGCCACCAGAAGTGCATCGGAAACTACTACTGGTCTTCCAGCGAACGCTCAAAGCGTAGACTGTTTCAGACATTATTCCCATGAAGGAAAGTGCGAGTGGTTTCTGTTGTATTCAATCCCGATGAAATTTGTGTGTTTCATCAACACTCTGATAGTCCACAGATTACAGAATGCCACCAGATGTGCATCGGAAACTACTACTGGTCTTCCAGTGAACGATTAAACGTATACTTTTTCAGACATTACTCCAATGGAGGAAAGTGCGGATGGTGACTGTTGTATTCAATCCCGATGCAATTTCTGTGTTTCATCAACACTCTGATAGTCCACAGATTACAGAATGCCACCAGATGTGCATCGGAAACTACTACTATCCTTCCAGGGAACGATCAAAGCGTAGACTGTTTGAGACATACCTCCCGTGGAGGAAAGTGCGCATGGTGACTGTTGTATTCAATCCCGATGCAATTTCTGTGTTTCATCTACACTCTGATAATCCACAGATTACAGAATGCCTCCAGATGTGCATCGGAAACTACTACTGGTCTTCCAGGGATCTATCAATGCGTAGACTGTTTGAGACATTACTCCCATGGAGGAAAGTTCGCATGGTGACTGTTGTATTGATTCCCGATGCAATTTCTGTGTCTCATCAACACTCTGATAGTCCACAGATTACAGAATGCCACCAGATGTGCATCGGAAACAACTACTGGTCTTCCAGAGAACGCTCGAAGCGTAGACTGTTTCAGACATTACTCCCATGTAGGAAAGTGCGGATGGTGACTGTTGTATTCAATCCCGATGCAATTTCTGTGTTTCATCAACACTCTGATAGTCCACAGACTACAGAGTGGCACCAGATGTTCATCGGAAACTACTACTGGTCTTCCAGGGAACGATCAAAGAGTACACTGTTTTAGACATTACTCCCGTGGAAGAATGTGCGCATGGTGACTGTTGTATTCAATCCCGATGCAATTTCTGTGTTTCATCAACAGTCTGATAGTCCACGGATTACAGAATGCCACCAGATGTGCATCGGAAACTACTTTTGGTCTTCCAGGGAACGGTCAAAAACGTACACCGTTTGAGACATTACTCCCATGGAATAAAGTGCGCATGGTGACTGTTGTATTCTATCCCGATGCAATTACTGTATTTCATCAACACTCAGTTAGTCCACAGATTTCAGAATGCCTCCAGATGTGCATCGGAAACTACTACTGGTCTTCCAGGGAACGATCAAAGCGTAGACTGTTTGAGACATTACTCAAGTGGAGGAAAGAGCGCATGGTGAATGTTGTATTCAATCCCGATGCAATTTCTGAGTTTCATGAACACTATGATGGTCCACAGATTACAGAATGCCTCCAGATGTGCATCGGAAACTACTTCTGGTCTTCCATGGAACGATCAAAGCGTAGAATGTTTGAGACACTACTCCCATGGACGAAAGTGCACATGGTGATTGTTGTATTCAATCCCGATGCAATTTCTGTAATTCATCAACACTCTGATACTATACAGATTGCAGAATGCCTCCAGATGTGCATCGGAAACTACTACTGGTCCTCCTAGGAACGATCAAAGCGTAGACTGTTTCAGACATTACTCCCATGGAGGAAAGTGCGCCTTGTGACTGTTGTATTTAATCCCGATGCAATTTCTGTGTTTCATCAACACTCTGATAGTCCACGGATTACAGAATACCTCCAGATGTGCATCGGAAACTACTTCAGGTCCTCCAGGGAACGATCAAAGCGTAGACTGTTTGAGACATTACTCCCATGGAGGAAAGTGCGCATGGTGACTGTTGTATTCAATCCCGATGCAATTTCTGTGTTTCATCAACAATCTGATAGTCCACAGACTACAGAATGATTCCAGATGTGCATCGGAAACTACTTCAGGTATTACAGGGAACGATCAAAGCGTAGACTGTTCGAGACATTACTCCCATGGAGGAAAGTGCGCATGGTGACTGTTGTATTCAATCCCGATGCAATTTCTGTGTTTCATCAACACTCTCATACTCCACAGATTACAGAATGCCTCCAGATGTGCATCGGAAACTACTTTTGGTCTTCCAGGGAACGATCAAAGCGTAGACTGTTTGAGACATTACTCCCATGGAGGAAAGTGCGCATGGTGACTGTTGTATACAATCCCGATGCAATTTCTGTGTTTCATCAACACTCTGATAGTCCACGGATTACTGAATGCCACCAGATGTGCATCGGAAACTACTTTTGGTCTTCCAGGGAACGGTCAAAGCGTACACTATTTGAGACATTACTCCCATGGAGGAAAGTGCGCATGGTGACTGTTGTATTCTATCCCGATGCAATTTCTGTGTTTCATCAACACACAGTTAGTCCACAGATTTCAGAATGCCTCCAGATGTGCATCGGAAACTACTACTGGTCTTCCAGGGAACGATCAAAGCGTAGACTCTTTGAGACATTACTCAAATGGAGGAAAGTGCGCATGGTGACTGTTGTATACAATCCCGATGCAATTTCTGTGTTTCGTCAACACTCTGATAGTCCACGGATTACAGAATGCCACCAGATGTGCATCGGAAACTACTACTGGTCTTCCTAGGAACGATCAAAGCGTAGACTCTTTGAGACATTACTCAAATGGAGGAAAGTGCGCATGGTGACTGTTGTATACAATCCCGATGCAATTTCTGTGTTTCGTCAACACTCTGATAGTCCACAGATTACAGAATGCCACCAGATGTGCATCGGAAACTACTACTGGTCTTCCAGGGAACGATTAAACGTATACTTTTTCAGACATTACTCCAATGGAGGAAAGTGCGGATGGTGACTGTTGTATTCAATCCCGATGCAATTTCTGTGTTTCATCAACACTCTGATAGTCCAGAGATTACAGAATGCCACCAGATGTGCATCGGAAACTACTACTATCCTTCCAGGGAACGATCAAAGCGTAGACTGTTTGAGACATACCTCCCGTGGAGGAAAGTGCGCTTGGTGACTGTTGTATTGATTCCCGATGCAATTTGTGTGTTTCATCAACACTCTGATAGTCCACAGATTACAGAATGCCACCAGATGTGCATCGGAAACTACTACTGGTCTTCCAGGGAACGATTAAACGTATACTTTTTCAGACATTACTCCAATGGAGGAAAGTGCGGATGGTGACTGTTGTATTCAATCCCGATGCAATTTCTGTGTTTCATCAACACTCTGATAGTCCACAGATTACAGAATGCCACCAGATGTGCATCGGAAACTACTACTATCCTTCCAGGGAACGATCAAAGCGTAGACTGTTTGAGACATACCTCCCGTGGAGGAAAGTGCGCATGGTGACTGTTGTATTCAATCCCGATGCAATTTCTGTGTTTCATCAACACTCTGATAATCCACAGATTACTGAATGCCTCCAGATGTGCATCGGAAACTACTACTGGTCTTCCAGGGATCTATCAATGCGTAGACTGTTTGAGACATTACTCCCATGGAGGAAAGTTCGCATGGTGAGTGTTGTATTGATTCCCGATGCAATTTCTGTGTCTCATCAACACTCTGATAGTCCACAGATTACAGAATGCCACCAGATGTGCATCGGAAACAACTACTGGTCTTCCAGTAAACGCTCGAAGCGTAGACTGTTTCAGACATTACTCCCATGTAGGAAAGTGCGGATGGTGACTGTTGTATTCAATCCCAATGCAATTTCTGTGTTTCATCAACACTCTGATAGTCCACGGATTACAGAATGCCACCAGATGTGCATCGGAAACTACTTTTGGTCTTCCAGGGAACGGTCAAAGCGTACACTGTTTGAGAGATTACTCCCATGGAGGAAAGTGCGCATGGTGACTGTTGTATTCTATCCCGATGCAATTTCTTTGTTTCATCAACACACAGTTAGTCCACAGATTTCAGAATGCCTCCAGATGTGCGTCGGAAACTACTACTGGTCTTCCAGGGAACGATCAAAGCGTAGACTGTTTCAGACATTATTCCCATGAAGGAAAGTGCGAATGGTTTCTGTTGTATTCAATCCCGATGCAATTTGTGTGTTTCATCAACACTCTGATAGTCCACAGATTACAGAATGCCACCAGATGTGCATCGGAAACTACTACTGGTCTTCCAGGGAACGATTAAACGTATACTTTTTCAGACATTACTCCAATGGAGGAAAGTGCTGATGGTGACTGTTGTATTCAATCCCGATGCAATTTCTGTGTTTCATCAACACTCTGATAGTCCACAGATTACAGAATGCCACCAGATGTGCATCGGAAACTACTACTATCCTTCCAGGGAACGATCAAAGCGTAGACTGTTTGAGACATACCTCCCGTGGAGGAAAGTGCGCATGGTGACTGTTGTATTCAATCCCGATGCAATTTCTGTGTTTCATCTACAATCTGATAATCCACAGATTACAGAATGCCTCCAGATGTGCATCGGAAACTACTACTGGTCTTCCAGGGATCTATCAATGCGTAGACTGTTTGAGACATTACTCCCATGGAGGAAAGTTCGCATGGTGACTGTTGTATTGATTCCCGATGCAATTTCTGTGTCTCATCAACACTCTGATAGTCCACAGATTACAGAATGCCACCAGATGTGCATCGGAAACAACTACTGGTCTTCCAGGGAACGCTCGAAGCGTAGACTGTTTGAGACATTACTCCCATGTAGGAAAGTGCGGATGGTGACTGTTGTATTCAATCCCGATGCAATTTCTGTGTTTCATCAACACTCTGATAGTCCACAGACTACAGAGTGGCACCAGATGTTCATCGGAAACTACTACTGGTCTTCCAGGGAACGATCAAAGAGTACACTGTTTCAGACATTACTCCCGTGGAAGAATGTGCGCATGGTGACTGTTGTATTCAATCCCGATGCAATTTCTGTGTTTCATCAACAGTCTGATAGTCCACGGATTACAGAATGCCACCAGATGTGCATCGGATACTACTTTTGGTCTTCCAGGGAACGGTCAAAAACGTACACCGTTTGAGACATTACTCCCATGGAATAAAGTGCGCATGGTGACTGTTGTATTCTATCCCGATGCAATTACTGTATTTCATCAACACTCAGTTAGTCCACAGATTTCAGAATGCCTCCAGATGTGCATCGGAAACTACTACTGGTCTTCCAGGGAACGATCAAAGCGTAGACTGTTTGAGACATTACTCAAATGGAGGAAAGAGCGCATGGTGAATGTTGTATTCAATCCCGATGCAATTTCTGAGTTTCATGAACACTCTGATGGTCCACAGATTACAGAATGCCTCCAGATGTGCATCGGAAACTACTTCTGGTCTTCCATGGAACGATCAAAGCGTTGACTGTTTGAGACACTACTCCCATGGACGAAAGTGCACATGGTGATTGTTGTATTCAATCCCGATGCAATTTCTGTAATTCATCAACACTCTGATACTATACAGATTGCAGAATGCCTCCAGATGTGCATCGGAAACTACTACTGGACCTCCTAGGAACGATCAAAGCGTAGACTGTTTCAGACATTACTCCCATGGAGGAAAGTGCGCCTTGTGACTGTTGTATTCAATCCCGATGCAATTTCTGTGTTTCATCAACAATCTGATAGTCCACAGACTACAGAATGTTTCCAGATGTGCATCGGAAACTACTTCAGGTATTACAGGGAACGATCAAAGCGTAGACTGTTCGAGACATTACTCCCATGGAGGAAAGTGCGCATGGTGACTGTTGTATTCAATCCCGATGCAATTTCTGTGTTTCATCAACACTCTCATACTCCACAGATTACAGAATGCCTCCAGATGTGCATCGGAAACTACTTTTGGTCTTCCAGGCAACGGTCAAAGCGTACACTGTTTGAGACATTACTCCCATGGAGGAAAGTGCGCATGGTGAGTGTTGTATTCTATCCCGATGCAATTTCTGTGTTTCATCAACACACAGTTAGTCCACAGATATCAGAATGCCTCCAGATGTGCATCGGAAACTACTACTGGTCTTCCTAGGAACGATCAAAGCGTAGACTGTTTCAGACGTTACTCCCATGGAGGAAAGTGCGCATGGTGACTGTTGTATTCAATCCCGATGCAATTTCTGTGTTTTATCAACACTCTGATAGTCCACAGATTACAGAATACCTCCAGATGTGCATCGGAGACTACTTCAGGTCTTCCAGGGAACGATCAAAGCGTAGACTGTTTAAGACATTACTCTCATGGAGGAAAGTGCGCATGGTGACTGTTGTATACAATCCCGATGCAATTTCTGTGTTTCATCAACACTCTGATAGTCCACGGATTACAGAATGCCAACAGATGTGCATCGGAAACTACTACTGGTCTTCCTAGGAACGATCAAAGCGTAGACTGTTTCAGACGTTACTCCCATGGAGGAAAGTGCGCATGGTGACTGTTGTATTCAATCCCGATGCAATTTCTGTGTTTCATCAACACTCTGATAGTCCACAGATTACAGAATACCTCCAGATGTGCATCGGAGGCTACTTCAGGTCTTCCAGGGAACGATCAAAGCGTAGACTGTTTGAGACATTACTCCAATGGAGGAAAGTGCGCATGGTGACTGTTGTATACAATCCCGATGCAATTTCTGTGTTTCGTCAACACTCTGATAGTCCACGGATTACAGAATGCCACCAGATGTGCATCGGAAACTACTACTGGTCTTCCTAGGAACGATCAAAGCGTAGACTCTTTGAGACACTACTCCCATGCAGGAAAGTGCACATGGTGGCTGTTGTATTCAATGCCGATGCAATTTCTGTGTTTCATCAACACTCTGATATTCCACAGATTACAGAATACCTCCAGATGTGCATCGGAGACTACTTCAGGTCTTCCAGGGACGATCAAAGCGTAGACTATTTGAGACATTACTCCCATGGAGGAAAGTGCGCATGGTGACTGTTGTATTCAATCCCGATGCAATTTCTGTGTTTCATCAACACTCTGATAATCCACAGATTACAGAATGCCTCCAGATATGCATCGCAAACTACTACTGGTCTTCCAGGGATCTATCAATGCGTAGACTGTTTGAGACATTACTCCCATGGAGGAAAGTTCTCATGGTGACTGTTGTATTGATTCCCGATGCAATTTCTGTATTTCATCAACACTCTGATAGTCCACAGATTACAGCATGCCAGCAGATGTGCATCGGTAACTACCTCTGGTCTTCCAGGGAACGATCAAAGAGTACACTGTTTTAGACATTACTCCCGTGGAGGAATGTGCGCATGGTGACTGTTGTATTCAATCCCGATGCAATATCTGTGTTTCATCAACAGTCTGATAGTCCACGGATTACAGAATGCCACCGGATGTGCATCGGAAACTACTTTTGGTCTTCCAGGGAGCGGTCAAAGCGTACACTGTTTGAGATATTACTCCTATGGAGGAAAGTGCACATGGTGACTGTTGTATTCTATCCCGATGCAATTTCTGTGTTTCATCAACACTCAGTTAGTCCACAGATTTCAGAATGCCTCTAGATGTGCTTTGGAAACTACTGCTGGTCTTCCATGGAACGATCAAAGAGTAGACTGTTTGAGACGTTACTCAAATGGAGGAATGAGCGCATGGTGAATGTTGTATTCAATCCCGATGCAATTTCTGAGTTTCATGAACACTCTGATAGTCCACAGATTACAGAATGCCTCCAGATGTGCATCGGAAACTACTTCTGGTCTTCCATGGAACGATGAAAGCGTAGACTGTTTGAGACACTACTCCCATGGAGGAAAGTGCACATGGTGACTGTTGTATTCAATCCCGATGCTATTTCTGTGTTTCATCAACACTCTGATACCCCACAGATTACAGAATGCCTCCAGATGTGCATCGGAAACTACTACTGGTCTTCCTAGGAACGATCAAAGCGTAGACTGTTTCAGACTTTACTCCCATGGAGGAAAGTGCGCATGGAGACTGTTGTATTCAATCCCGATGCAATTTCTGTGTTTCATCAACACTCTGATAGTCCACAGATTACAGAATACCTCCAGATGTGCATCGGAAACTACTTCAGGTCTTCCAGGGAACGATCAAATCGTAGACTGTTTGAGACATTACTCCCATGGAGGAAGGTGCGCATGGTGAACGTTGTATTCAATCCCGATGCTATATCTGTGTTTCATCAACACTCTGATAGTCCACAGATTACAGAATGCCTCCAGATGTGCATCGGAAACTACTTTAGGTATTACGGGGAACGATCAAAGCGTAGACTGTTCGAGACATTACTCCCATGGAGGAAAGTGCGCATGGTGACTGTTGTATTCAATCCCGATGCAATTTCTGTGTTTCATCAACACTCTGATAATCCACAGATTACAGAATGCCTCCAGATGTGCATCGGAAACTACTTCTGGTCTTCCATGGAACGATCAAAGCGTAGACTGTTTAAGACATTACTCTCATGGAGGAAAGTGCGCATGGTGACTGTTGTATACAATCCCGATGCAATTTCTGTGTTTCATCAACACTCTGATAGTCCACGGATTACAGAATGCCAACAGATGTGCATCGGAAACTACTACTGGTCTTCCTAGGAACGATCAAAGCGTAGACTGTTTCAGTCGTTACTCCCATGGAGGAAAGTGCGCATGGTGACTGTTGTATTCAATCCCGATGCAATTTCTGTGTTTCATCAACACTCTGATAGTCCACAGATTACAGAATACCTCCAGATGTGCATCGGAGGCTACTTCAGGTCTTCCAGGGAACGATCAAAGCGTAGACTGTTTGAGACATTACTCCAATGGAGGAAAGTGCGCATGGTGACTGTTGTATACAATCCCGATGCAATTTCTGTGTTTCATCAACACTCTGATAGTCCACGGATTACTGAATGCCACCAGATGTGCATCGGAAACTACTACTGGTCTTCCAGGGAACGGTCAAAGCGTACGCTATTTGAGACATTACTCCCATGGAGGAAAGTGCGCATGGTGACTGTTGTATTCTATCCCGATGCAATTTCTGTGTTTCATCAACACACAGTTAGTCCACAGATTTCAGAATGCCTCCAGATGTGCATCGGAAACTACTACTGGTCTTCCAGGGAACGATCAAAGCGTAGACTCTTTGAGACATTACTCAAATGGAGGAAAGTGCGCATGGTGACTGTTGTATACATTCCCGATGCAATTTCCGTGTTTCGTCAACACTCTGATAGTCCACGGATTACAGAATGCCACCAGATGTGCATCGGAAACTACTACTGGTCTTCCTAGGAACGATCAAAGCGTAGACTCTTTGAGACACTACTCCCATGCAGGAAAGTGCACATGGTGACTGTTGTATTCAATGCCGATGCAATTTCTGTGTTTCATCAACACTCTGATATTCCACAGATTACAGAATACCTCCAGATGTGCATCGGAGACTACTTCAGGTCTTCCAGGGACGATCAAAGCGTAGACTATTTGAGACATTACTCCCATGGAGGAAAGTGCGCATGGTGACTGTTGTATTCAATCCCGATGCAATTTCTGTGTTTCATCAACACTCTGATAATCCACAGGTTACAGAATGCCTCCAGATGTGCATCGCAAACTACTACTGGTCTTCCAGGGATCTATCAATGCGTAGACTGTTTGAGACATTACTCCCATGGAGGAAAGTTCTCATGGTGACTGTTATATTGATTCCCGATGCAATTTCTGTATTTCATCAACACTCTGATAGTCCACAGATTACAGCATGCCAGCAGATGTGCATCGGTAACTACCTCTGGTCTTCCAGGGAACGATCAAAGAGTACACTGTTTTAGACATTACTCCCGTGGAGGAATGTGCGCATGGTGACTGTTGTATTCAATCCCGATGCAATATCTGTGTTTCATCAACAGTCTGATAGTCCACGGATTACAGAATGCCACCGGATGTGCATCGGAAACTACTTTTGGTCTTCCAGGGAGCGGTCAAAGCGTACACTGTTTGAGACATTACTCCTATGGAGGAAAGTGCACATGGTGACTGTTGTATTCTATCCCGATGCAATTTCTGTGTTTCATCAACACTCAGTTAGTCCACAGATTTCAGAATGCCTCCAGATGTGCTTTGGAAACTACTGCTGGTCTTCCATGGAACGATCAAAGAGTAGACTGTTTGAGACGTTACTCAAATGGAGGAATGAGCGCATGGTGAATGTTGTATTCAATCCCGATGCAATTTCTGAGTTTCATGAACACTCTGATAGTCCACAGATTACAGAATGCCTCCAGATGTGCATCGGAAACTACTTCTGGTCTTCCATGGAACGATGAAAGCGTAGACTGTTTGAGACACTACTCCCAAGGAGGAAAGTGCACATGGTGACTGTTGTATTCAATCCCGATGCTATTTCTGTGTTTCATCAACACTCTGATACCCCACAGATTACAGAATGCCTCCAGATGTGCATCGGAAACTACTACTGGTCTTCCTAGGAACGATCAAAGCGTAGACTGTTTCAGACTTTACTCCCATGGAGGAAAGTGCCCATGGAGACTGTTGTATTCAATCCCGATGCAATTTCTGTGTTTCATCAACACTCTGATAGTCCACAGATTACAGAATACCTCCAGATGTGCATCGGAAACTACTTCAGGTCTTCCAGGGAACGATCAAAGCGTAGACTGTTTGAGACATTACTCCCATGGAGGAAGGTGCGCATGGTGAACGTTGTATTCAATCCCGATGCTATATCTGTGTTTCATCAACACTCTGATAGTCCACAGATTACAGAATGCCTCCAGATGTGCATCGGAAACTACTTTAGGTATTACGGGGAACGATCAAAGCGTAGACTGTTCGAGACATTACTCCCATGGAGGAAAGTGCGCATGGTGACTGTTGTATTCAATCCCGATGCAATTTCTGTGTTTCATCAACACTCTGATAATCCACAGATTACAGAATGCCTCCAGATGTGCATCGCAAACTACTACTGGTCTTCCAGGGATCTATCAATGCGTAGACTGTTTGAGACATTACTCCCATGGAGGAAAGTTCTCGTGGTGAATGTTGTATTGATTCCCGATGCAATTTCTGTATTTCATCAACACTCTGATAGTCCACAGATTACAGCATGCCAGCAGATGTGCATCGGTAACTACCTCTGGTCTTCCAGGGAACGATCAAAGAGTACACTGTTTTAGACATTACTCCCATGGAGGAAAGTGCGCATGGTGACTGTTGTATTCAATCCCGATTGCAATTTCTGTGATTCATCAACAGTCTGATAGTCCACAGATTACAGAATGCCTCCAGATGTGCATCGGAAACTACCTCTGGTCTTCCAGGGAACGATCAAAGAGTACACTGTTTTAGACATTACTCCCGTGGAGGAATGTGCGCATGGTGACTGTTGTATTCAATCCCGATGCAATATCTGTGTTTCATCAACAGTCTGATAGTCCACGGATTACAGAATGCCACCGGATTTGCATCGGAAACTACTTTTGGTCTTCCAGGGAGCGGTCAAAGCGTACACTGTTTGAGACATTACTCCCATGGAGGAAAGTGCACATGGTGACTGTTGTATTCTTTCCCGATGCAATTTCTGTGTTTCATCAACACTCAGTTAGTCCACAGATTTCAGAATGCCTCCAGATGTGCTTTGGAAACTACTGCTGGTCTTCCAGGGAACGATCAAAGAGTAGACTGTTTGAGACGTTACTCAAATGGAGGAATGAGCGCATGGTGAATGTTGTATTCAATCCCGATGCAATTTCTGATTTTCATGAACACTCTGATAGTCCACAGATTACAGAATGCCTCCAGATGTGCATCGGAAACTACTTCTGGTCTTCCATGGAACGATGAAAACGTAGACTGTTTGAGACACTACTCCCATGGAGGAAAGTGCACATGGTGACTGTTGTATTCAATCCTGATGCTATTTCTGTGTTTCATCAACACTCTGATTCCCCACAGATTACAGAATGCCTCCAGATGTGCATCGGAAACTACTACTGGTCTTCCTGGGAAGGATCAAAGCGTAGACTGTTTCAGACTTTACTCCCATGGAGGAAAGTGCGCATGGAGTCTGTTGTATTCAATCCCGATGCAATTTCTGTGTTTCATCAACACTCTGATAGTCCACAGATTACAGAATACCTCCAGATGTGCATCGGAAACTACTTCAGGTCTTCCAGGGAACGATCAAAGCGTAGACTGTTTGAGACATTACTCCCATGGAGGAAGGTGCGCATGGTGACTGTTGTATTCAATCCCGATGAAATTTCTGTGTTTCATCAACACTCTGATAGTCCACAGATTACAGAATGCCTCCAAATGTGCATCGGAATCTACGTCAGGTATTCCAGGGAACGATCAAAGCGTAGACTGTTCGAGACATTACTCCCATGGAGGAAAGTGCGCATGGTTACTCTTGTATTCAATCCCGATGCAATTTCTGTGTTTCATCAACACTTTGAAGGTCCACGGATTACAGAATGCCTCCAGATGTGCATCGGAAACTACTACTGGTCCTCCAGGGAACGATAAAAGCGTAGAATGTTTGAGACATTGCTCCCATGGAGGAAAGTGCGCATGGTTTCTCTTGTATTCATTCCCGATGCAATTTCTGTGTTTCAACACTCTGATAGTCCACAGATTACAGAATGGCTCCAGATGTGCATCTGAAACTACTACTGGTTTTCAAGGGAACGATCAAAGCGTAGACCCTTTGAGACATTACTCCCATGGAGGAAAGTGCGCATGGTGACTGTTGTATACAATCCTGATGCAATTTCTGTGTTTCATCAACTCTTCGGAGGTCCACGGATTACAGAATGACTCCAGATGTGCATCGGAAACCACTTCTGGTCCTCCAGGGAACGATCAAAGCGTAGACTGTTTGAAACATTGCTCCCATGGAGGAAAGTGCGCATGGTGACTGTTGTATTCTATCCCGATGCAATTTCTGTGTTTCATCAACACTCAGTTAGTCCACAGATTTCAGAATGCCTCCAGATGTGCATCGGAAACTACTACTGGTCTTCCAGGGTAAGATCAAAGAGTAGACTGTTTGAGACATTACTCAAATGGAGGATTGAGCGCATGGTGAATGTTGTATTCAATCCCGATGCAATTTCTGAGTTTCATGAACACTCTGATAGTCCACACATTACAGAATGCCTCCAGATGTGCATCGGAAACTACTTCTGGTCTTCCATGGAACGATCAAAGCGTAGACTGCTTGAGACACTACTCCCATGGAGGAAAGTGCACATGGTGACTGTTGTATTCAATCCCGATGCAATTTCTGTGTTTCATCAACACTCTGATACCCCACAGATTACAGAATGCCTCCAGATGTGCATCGGAAACTACCTCTGGTCTTCCAGGGAACGATCAAAGAGTACACTGTTTTAGACATTACTCCGGTGGCGGAATGTGCGCATGGTGAGTGTTGTATTCAATCCCGATGCAATTTCTGTGTTTCATCAACAGTCTGATAGTCCACGGATTACAGAATGCCACCGGATGTGCATCGGAAACTACTTTTGGTCTTCCAGGGAGCGGTCAAAGCGTACACTGTTTGAGACATTACTCCCATGGAGGAAAGTGCGCATGGTGACTGTTGTATTCTATCCCGATGCAATTTCTGTGTTTCATCAACACTCAGTTAGTCCACAGATTTCAGAATGCCTCCAGATGTGCATCGGAAACTACTGCTGGTCTTCCAGGGAACGATCAAAGAGTAGACTGTTTGAGACATTACTCAAATGGAGGAATGAGCGCATGGTGAATGTTGTATTCAATCCCGATGCAATCTCTGAGTTTCATGAACACTCTGATACTCCACAGATTACAGCATGCCTCCAGATGTGAATCGGAAACTACCTCTGGTCTTCCAGGGAACGATCAAAGGGTACACTGTTTTAGACATTACTCCCGTGGAGGAATGTGCGCATGGTGACTGTTGTATTCAATCCCGATGCAATTTCTGTGTTTCATCAACAGTCTGATAGTCCACAGATTACAGAATACCTCCAGATGTGCATCGGAAACTACTACTGGTCTTCCTAGGAACGATCAAAGCGTAGACTGTTTCAGACTTTACTCCCATGGAGGAAAGTGCGCATGGAGACTGTTGTATTCAATCCCGATGCAATTTCTGTGTTTCATCAACACTCTGATAGTCCACAGATTACAGAATACCTCCAGATGTGCATCGGAAACTACTTCAGGTCTTCCAGGGAACGATCAAAGCGTAGACTGTTTGAGACATTACTCCCATGGAGGAAGGTGCGCATGGTGAACGTTGTATTCAATCCCGATGCTATATCTGTGTTTCATCAACACTCTGATAGTCCACAGATTACAGAATGCCTCCAGATGTGCATCGGAAACTACTTTAGGTATTACGGGGAACGATCAAAGCGTAGACTGTTCGAGACATTACTCCCATGGAGGAAAGTGCGCATGGTGACTGTTGTATTCAATCCCGATGCAATTTCTGTGTTTCATCAACACTCTGATAATCCACAGATTACAGAATGCCTCCAGATGTGCATCGCAAACTACTACTGGTCTTCCAGGGATCTATCAATGCGTAGACTGTTTGAGACATTACTCCCATGGAGGAAAGTTCTCGTGGTGAATGTTGTATTGATTCCCGATGCAATTTCTGTATTTCATCAACACTCTGATAGTCCACAGATTACAGCATGCCAGCAGATGTGCATCGGTAACTACCTCTGGTCTTCCAGGGGACGATCAAAGAGTACACTGTTTTAGACATTACTCCCATGGAGGAAAGTGCGCATGGTGACTGTTGTATTCAATCCCGATTGCAATTTCTGTGATTCATCAACAGTCTGATAGTCCACAGATTACAGAATGCCTCCAGATGTGCATCGGAAACTACCTCTGGTCTTCCAGGGAACGATCAAAGAGTACACTGTTTTAGACATTACTCCCGTGGAGGAATGTGCGCATGGTGACTGTTGTATTCAATCCCGATGCAATATCTGTGTTTCATCAACAGTCTGATAGTCCACTGATTACAGAATGCCACCGGATTTGCATCGGAAACTACTTTTGGTCTTCCAGGGAGCGGTTAAAGCGTACACTGTTTGAGACATTACTCCCATGGAGGAAAGTGCACATGGTGACTGTTGTATTCTATCCCGATGCAATTTCTGTGTTTCATCAACACTCAGTTAGTCCACAGATTTCAGAATGCCTCCAGATGTGCTTTGGAAACTACTGCTGGTCTTCCAGGGAACGATCAAAGAGTAGACTGTTTGAGACGTTACTCAAATGGAGGAATGAACGCATGGTGAATGTTGTATTCAATCCCGATGCAATTTCTGAGTTTCATGAACACTCTGATAGTCCACAGATTACAGAATGCCTCCAGATGTGCATCGGAAACTACTTCTGGTCTTCCATGGAACGATGAAAGCGTAGACTGTTTGAGACACTACTCCCATGGAGGAAAGTGCACATGGTGACTGTTGTATTCAATCCCGATGCTATTTCTGTGTTTCATCAACACTCTGATTCCCCACAGATTACAGAATGCCTCCAGATGTGCATCGGAAACTACTACTGGTCCTCCTAGGAACGATCAAAGCGTAGACTGTTTCAGACTTTACTCCCATGGAGGAAAGTGCGCATGGAGACTGTTGTATTCAATCCCGATGCAATTTCTGTGTTTCATCAACACTCTGATAGTCCACAGATTACAGAATGCCTCCAGATGTGCATCGGAAACTACTTCAGGTATTACAGGGAACGATCAAAGCGTAGACTGTTCGAGACATTACTCCCATGGAGGAAAGTGCGCATGGTGACTGTTGTATTCAATCCCGATGAAATTTCTGTGTTTCATCAACACTCTGATAGTCCACAGATTACAGAATGCCTCCAAATGTGCATCGGAATCTACTTCAGGTATTCCAGGGAACGATCAAAGCGTAGACTGTTCGAGACACTACTCCCATGGAGGAAAGTGCTCATGGTTACTCTTGTATTCAATCCCGATGCAATTTCTGTGTTTCATCAACACTTTGAAGGTCCACGGATTACAGAATGCCTCCTGATGTGCATCGGAAACTACTACTGGTCCTCCAGGGAACGATAAAAGCGTAGACTGTTTGAGACATTGCTCCCATGGAGGAAAGTGCGCATGGTTTCTCTTGTATTCATTCCCGATGCAATTTCTGTGTTTCAACACTCTGATAGTCCACAGACTACAGAATGGCTCCAGATGTGCATCTGAAACTACTACTGGTTTTCAAGGGAACGATCAAAGCGTAGACCCTTTGAGACATTACTCCCATGGAGGAAAGTGCGCATGGTGACTGTTGTATACAATCCTGATGCAATTTCTGTGTTTCATCAACTCTTCGGAGGTCCACGGATTACAGAATGACTCCAGATGTGCATCGGAAACCACTTCTGGTCCTCCAGGGAACGATCAAAGCGTAGACTGTTTGAAACATTGCTCCCATGGAGGAAAGTGCGCATGGTAACTGTTGTATTCTATCCCGATGCAATTTCTGTGTTTCATCAACACTCAGTTAGTCCACAGATTTCAGAATGCCTCCAGATGTGCATCGGAAACTACTACTGGTCTTCCAGGGTAAGATCAAAGAGTAGACTGTTTGAGACATTACTCAAATGGAGGATTGAGCGCATGGTGAATGTTGTATTCAATCCCGATGCAATTTCTGAGTTTCATGAACACTCTGATAGTCCACAGATTACAGAATGCCTCCAGATGTGCATCGGAAACTACTTCTGGTCTTCCATGGAACGATCAAAGCGTAGACTGCTTGAGACACTACTCCCATGGAGGAAAGTGCACATGGTGACTGTTGTATTCAATCCCGATGCAATTTCTGTGTTTCATCAACACTCTGATACCCCACAGATTACAGAATGCCTCCAGATGTGCATCGGAAACTACCTCTGGTCTTCCAGGGAACGATCAAAGAGTACACTGTTTTAGACATTACTCCGGTGGCGGAATGTGCGCATGGTGAGTGTTGTATTCAATCCCGATGCAATTTCTGTGTTTCATCAACAGTCTGATAGTCCACGGATTACAGAATGCCACCGGATGTGCATCGGAAACTACTTTTGGTCTTCCAGGGAGCGGTCAAAGCGTACACTGTTTGAGACATTACTCCCATGGAGGAAAGTGCGCATGGTGACTGTTGTATTCTATCCCGATGCAATTTCTGTGTTTCATCAACACTCAGTTAGTCCACAGATTTCAGAATGCTTCCAGATGTGCATCGGAAACTACTACTGGTCTTCCAGGGAACGATCAAAGAGTAGACTGTTTGAGACATTACTCAAATGGAGGAATGAGCGCATGGTGAATGTTGTATTCAATCCCGATGCAATCTCTGAGTTTCATGAACACTCTGATAGTCCACAGATTACAGCATGCCTCCAGATGTGCATCGGAAACTACCTCTGGTCTTCCAGGGAACGATCAAAGGGTACACTGTTTTAGACATTACTCCCGTGGAGGAATGTGCGCATGGTGACTGTTGTATTCAATCCCGATGCAATTTCTGTGTTTCATCAACAGTCTGATAGTCCACAGATTACAGAATACCTCCAGATGTGCATCGGAAACTACTTTTGGTCTTCCAGGGAGCGGTCAAAGCGTACACTGTTTGAGACATTACTCCCATGGAGGAAAGTGCTCATGGTGACTGTTGTATACAATCCCGATGCAATTTCTGTGTTTCATCAACACTCTGATAGTCCACAGATTACAGAATACCTCCAGATGTGCATCGGAAACTACCATTGGTTTTCAAGGGAACGATCAAAGCGTAGACCGTTTGAGACATTCCTCCCATGCTGGAAAGTGCGCATGGTGACTGTTGTATACAATCCCGATGCTATTTCTGTGTTTCATCAACACTCTGATACTCCACAGATTACAGAATGCCTCCAGATGTGCATCGGAAACTACTTCAGGTATTACAGGGAACGATCAAAGCGTAGACTGTTTGAGACATTACTCCCATGGAGGAAAGTGCGCATGGTGACTGTTGTATTCAATCCCGATGCAATTTCTGTGTTTCATCAACAATCTGATAGTCCACAGATTACATAATACCTCCTGATGTGCATCGGAAACTACTTCAGGTCTTCCAGGGAACGATCAAAGCGTAGACTGTTTAAGACATTACTCCCATGGAGGAAAGTGCGCATGGCGACTGTTGTATTCAATCCCGATGCTATTTCTGTGTTTCATCAACACTCTGATAGTCCACAGATTACAGAATGCCTCCAGATGTGCATCGGAAACTACTTCAGGTATTACAGGGAACGATCAAAGCGTAGACTGTTTGAGACATTATCCCATGGAGGAAAGTGCGCATGGTGACTGTTGTATTCAATCCCGATGCAATTTCTGTGTTTCATCAACACTCTGATAGTCCACAGATTAAAGAATACCTCCAGATGTGCATCGGAAACTACTTCAGGTCTTCCAGGGAACGATCAAAGCGTAGACTGTTTAAGACATTACTCCCATGGAGGAAAGTGCGCATGGTGACTGTTGTATTCAATCCCGATGCTATTTCTGTGTTTCATCAACACTCTGATAGTCCACAGATTACAGAATGCCTCCAGATGTGCATCGGAAACTACTTCAGGTATTACAGGGAACGATCAATGCGTAGACTGTTTGAGACATTACTCCCATGGAGGAATGTGCGCATGGTGATTGTTGTATTCAATCCCGATGCTATTTCTGTGTTTCATCAACACTCTGATAGTCCACAGATTACAGAATGCCTCCAGATGTGCATCGGAAACTACTTCAGGTATTACAGGGAACGATCAAAGCGTAGACTGTTCGAGACATTACTCCCATGGAGGAAAGTGTGCATGGTGACTGTTGTATTCAATCCCGATGCAATTTCTGTGTTTCATCAACACTCTGATAGTCCACAATTTACAGAATGCCTCCAGATGTGCATCGGAATCTACTTCAGGTATTCCAGGGAACGATCAAAGCGTAGACTGTTCGAGACATTACTCCCATGGAGGAAAGTGCGCATGGTTACTCTTGTATTTAATCCCGATCTAATTTCTGTGTTTCATCAACACTTTGAAGGTCCACGGATTACAGAATGCCTCCAGATGTGCATCGGAAACTACTACTGGTCCTCCAGGGAACGATAAAAGCGTATACTGTTTGAGACATTGCTCCCATGGAGGAAAGTTCGCATGGTTTCTCTTGTATTCATTCCCGATGCAATTTCTGTGTTTCAACACTCTGATAGTCCACAGATTACAGAATGCCTCCAGATGTGCATCTGAAACTACTACTGGTTTTCAAGGGAACGATCAAAGCGTAGACCCTTTGAGACATTACTCCCATGGAGGAAAGTGCGCATGGTGACTGTTGTATACAATCCTGATGCAATTTCTGTGTTTCATCAACACTTTGAAGGTCCACGGATTACAGAATGCCTCCAGATGTGCATCGGAAACTACTACTGGTCCTCGAGGGAACGATCAAAGCGTAGACTGTTTGAGACATTGCTCCCATGCTGGAAAGTGCGCATGGTGACTGTTGTATACAATCCCGATGCTATTTCTGTGTTTCATCAACACTCTGATAGTCCACAGATTACAGAATGCCTCCAGATGTGCATCGGAAACTACTTCAGGTATTACAGGGAACGATCAAAGCGTAGACTGTTTGAGACATTATCCCATGGAGGAAAGTGCGCATGGTGACTGTTGTATTCAATCCCGATGCAATTTCTGTGTTTCATCAACACTCTGATAGTCCACAGATTAAAGAATACCTCCAGATGTGCATCGGAAAGTACTTCAGGTCTTCCAGGGAACGATCAAAGCGTAGACTGTTTAAGACATTACTCCCATGGAGGAAAGTGCGCATGGTGACTGTTGTATTCAATCCCGATGCTATTTCTGTGTTTCATCAACACTCTGATAGTCCACAGATTACAGAATGCCTCCAGATGTGCATCGGAAACTACTTCAGGTATTACAGGGAACGATCAAAGCGTAGACTGTTTGAGACATTACTCCCATGGAGGAATGTGCGCATGGTGATTGTTGTATTCAATCCCGATGCTATTTCTGTGTTTCATCAACACTCTGATAGTCCACATATTACAGAATGCCTCCAGATGTGCATCGGAAACTACTTCAGGTATTACAGGGAACGATCAAAGCGTAGACTGTTCGAGACATTACTCCCATGGAGGAAAGTGTGCATGGTGACTGTTGTATTCAATCCCGATGCAATTTCTGTGTTTCATCAACACTCTGATAGTCCACAATTTACAGAATGCCTCCAGATGTGCATCGGAATCTACTTCAGGTATTCCAGGGAACGATCAAAGCGTAGACTGTTCGAGACATTACTCCCATGGAGGAAAGTGCGCATGGTTACTCTTGTATTTAATCCCGATCTAATTTCTGTGTTTCATCAACACTTTGAAGGTCCACGGATTACAGAATGCCTCCAGATGTGCATCGGAAATTACTACTGGTCCTCCAGGGAACGATAAAAGCGTAGACTGTTTGAGACATTGCTCCCATGGAGGAAAGTTCGCATGGTTTCTCTTGTATTCATTCCCGATGCAATTTCTGTGTTTCAACACTCTGATAGTCCACAGATTACAGAATGCCTCCAGATGTGCATCTGAAACTACTACTGGTTTTCAAGGGAACGATCAAAGCGTAGACCCTTTGAGACATTACTCCCATGGAGGAAAGTGCGCATGGTGACTGTTGTATACAATCCTGATGCAATTTCTGTGTTTCATCAACACTTTGAAGGTCCACGGATTACAGAATGCCTCCAGATGTGCATCGGAAACTACTACTGGTCCTCGAGGGAACGACCAAAGCGTAGACTGTTTGAGACATTGCTCCCATGGAGGAAAGTGCGCATGGTGACTGTTGTATTCTATCCCGATGCAATTTCTGTGTTTCATCAACACTCAGTTAGTCCACAGATTTCAGAATGCCTCCAGATGTGCATCGGAAACTACTACTGGTCTTGCAGGGAACGATCAAAGAGTAGACTGTTTGAGATATTACTCAAATGGAGGATTGAGCGCATGGTGAATATTGTATTCAATCCCGATGCAATTTCTGAGTTTCATGAACACTCTGATAGTCCACAGATTACAGAATGCCTCCAGATGTGCATCGGAAACTACTTCTGGTCTTCCATGGAACGATGAAAGCGTAGACTGTTTGAGGCACTACTCCCATGGAGGAAAGTGCACATGGTGACTGTTGTATTCAATCCCGATGCTATTTCTGTGTTTCATCAACACTCTGATACCCCACAGATTACAGAATGCCTCCAGATGTGCATCGGAAACTACTACTGGTCTTCCTAGGAACGATCAAAGCGTAGACTGTTTCAGACATTACTCCCATGGAGGAATGTGCGCATGGTGATTGTTGTATTCAATCCCGATGCTATTTCTGTGTTTCATCAACACTCTGATAGTCCACAGATTACAGAATGCCTCCAGATGTGCATCGGAAACTACTTCAGGTATTACAGGGAACGATCAAAGCGTAGACTGTTCGAGACATTACTCCCATGGAGGAAAGTGTGCATGGTGACTGTTGTATTCAATCCCGATGCAATTTCTGTGTTTCATCAACACTCTGATAGTCCACAATTTACAGAATGCCTCCAGATGTGCATCGGAATCTACTTCAGGTATTCCAGGGAACGATCAAAGCGTAGACTGTTCGAGACATTACTCCCATGGAGGAAAGTGCGCATGGTTACTCTTGTATTTAATCCCGATCTAATTTCTGTGTCTCATCAACACTTTGAAGGTCCACGGATTACAGAATGCCTCCAGATGTGCATCGGAAACTACTACTGGTCCTCCAGGGAACGATAAAAGCGTAGACTGTTTGAGACATTGCTCCCATGGAGGAAAGTTCGCATGGTTTCTCTTGTATTCATTCCCGATGCAATTTCTGTGTTTCAACACTCTGATAGTCCACAGATTACAGAATGCCTCCAGATGTGCATCTGAAACTACTACTGGTTTTCAAGGGAACGATCAAAGCGTAGACCCTTTGAGACATTACTCCCATGGAGGAAAGTGCGCATGGTGACTGTTGTATACAATCCTGATGCAATTTCTGTGTTTCATCAACACTTTGAAGGTCCACGGATTACAGAATGCCTCCAGATGTTCATCGGAATCTACTACTGGTCCTCCAGGGAACGATAAAAGCGTAGACTGTTTGAGACATTGCTCCCATGGAGGAAAGTTCGCATGGTTTCTCTTGTATTCATTCCCGATGCAATTTCTGTGTTTCAACACTCTGATAGTCCACAGATTACAGAATGCCTCCAGATGTGCATCTGAAACTACTACTGGTTTTCAAGGGAACGATCAAAGCGTAGACCCTTTGAGACATTACTCCCATGGAGGAAAGTGCGCATGGTGACTGTTGTATACAATCCTGATGCAATTTCTGTGTTTCATCAACACTTTGAAGGTCCACGGATTACAGAATGCCTCCAGATGTGCATCGGAAACTACTTCAGGTATTACAGGGAACGATCAAAGCGTAGACTGTTCGAGACACTACTCCCATGGAGGAAAATGCACATGGTGACTGTTGTATTCAATCCCGATGCAATTATTGTGTTTCATCAACACTCTGATAGTCCACAGATTAAAGAATACCTCCAGATGTGCATCGGAAAGTACTTCAGGTCTTCCAGGGAACGATCAAAGCGTAGACTGTTTAAGACATTACTCCCACGGAGGAAAGTGCGCATGGTGACTGTTGTATTCAATCCCGATGCAATTTCTGTGTTTCATCAACACTGTGATAGTCCACAGATTACAGAATGCCTCCAGATGTGCATCGGAAACTACTTCAGGTATTACAGGGAACGATCAAAGCGTAGACTGTTTGAGACATTATCCCATGGAGGAAAGTGCGCATGGTGACTGTTGTATTCAATCCCGATGCAATTTCTGTGTTTCATCAACACTCTGATAGTCCACAGATTAAAGAATACCTCCAGATGTGCATCGGAAAGTACTTCAGGTCTTCCAGGGAACGATCAAAGCGTAGACTGTTTAAGACATTACTCCCATGGAGGAAAGTGCGCATGGTGACTGTTGTATTCAATCCCGATGCTATTTCTGTGTTTCATCAACACTCTGATAGTCCACAGATTACAGAATGCCTCCAGATGTGCATCGGAAACTACTTCAGGTATTACAGGGAACGATCAAAGCGTAGACTGTTTGAGACATTACTCCCATGGAGGAATGTGCGCATGGTGATTGTTGTATTCAATCCCGATGCTATTTCTGTGTTTCATCAACACTCTGATAGTCCACATATTACAGAATGCCTCCAGATGTGCATCGGAAACTACTTCAGGTATTACAGGGAACGATCAAAGCGTAGACTGTTCGAGACATTACTCCCATGGAGGAAAGTGTGCATGGTGACTGTTGTATTCAATCCCGATGCAATTTCTGTGTTTCATCAACACTCTGATAGTCCACAATTTACAGAATGCCTCCAGATGTGCATCGGAATCTACTTCAGGTATTCCAGGGAACGATCAAAGCGTAGACTGTTCGAGACATTACTCCCATGGAGGAAAGTGCGCATGGTTACTCTTGTATTTAATCCCGATCTAATTTCTGTGTTTCATCAACACTTTGAAGGTCCACGGATTACAGAATGCCTCCAGATGTGCATCGGAAACTACTACTGGTCCTCCAGGGAACGATAAAAGCGTAGACTGTTTGAGACATTGCTCCCATGGAGGAAAGTTCGCATGGTTTCTCTTGTATTCATTCCCGATGCAATTTCTGTGTTTCAACACTCTGATAGTCCACAGATTACAGAATGCCTCCAGATGTGCATCTGAAACTACTACTGGTTTTCAAGGGAACGATCAAAGCGTAGACCCTTTGAGACATTACTCCCATGGAGGAAAGTGCGCATGGTGACTGTTGTATACAATCCTGATGCAATTTCTGTGTTTCATCAACACTTTGAAGGTCCACGGATTACAGAATGCCTCCAGATGTGCATCGGAAACTACTACTGGTCCTCGAGGGAACGACCAAAGCGTAGACTGTTTGAGACATTGCTCCCATGGAGGAAAGTGCGCATGGTGACTGTTGTATTCTATCCCGATGCAATTTCTGTGTTTCATCAACACTCAGTTAGTCCACAGATTTCAGAATGCCTCCAGATGTGCATCGGAAACTACTACTGGTCTTGCAGGGAACGATCAAAGAGTAGACTGTTTGAGATATTACTCAAATGGAGGATTGAGCGCATGGTGAATATTGTATTCAATCCCGATGCAATTTCTGAGTTTCATGAACACTCTGATAGTCCACAGATTACAGAATGCCTCCAGATGTGCATCGGAAACTACTTCTGGTCTTCCATGGAACGATGAAAGCGTAGACTGTTTGAGGCACTACTCCCATGGAGGAAAGTGCACATGGTGACTGTTGTATTCAATCCCGATGCTATTTCTGTGTTTCATCAACACTCTGATACCCCACAGATTACAGAATGCCTCCAGATGTGCATCGGAAACTACTACTGGTCTTCCTAGGAACGATCAAAGCGTAGACTGTTTCAGACATTACTCCCATGGAGGAATGTGCGCATGGTGATTGTTGTATTCAATCCCGATGCTATTTCTGTGTTTCATCAACACTCTGATAGTCCACAGATTACAGAATGCCTCCAGATGTGCATCGGAAACTACTTCAGGTATTACAGGGAACGATCAAAGCGTAGACTGTTCGAGACATTACTCCCATGGAGGAAAGTGTGCATGGTGACTGTTGTATTCAATCCCGATGCAATTTCTGTGTTTCATCAACACTCTGATAGTCCACAATTTACAGAATGCCTCCAGATGTGCATCGGAATCTACTTCAGGTATTCCAGGGAACGATCAAAGCGTAGACTGTTCGAGACATTACTCCCATGGAGGAAAGTGCGCATGGTTACTCTTGTATTTAATCCCGATCTAATTTCTGTGTCTCATCAACACTTTGAAGGTCCACGGATTACAGAATGCCTCCAGATGTGCATCGGAAACTACTACTGGTCCTCCAGGGAACGATAAAAGCGTAGACTGTTTGAGACATTGCTCCCATGGAGGAAAGTTCGCATGGTTTCTCTTGTATTCATTCCCGATGCAATTTCTGTGTTTCAACACTCTGATAGTCCACAGATTACAGAATGCCTCCAGATGTGCATCTGAAACTACTACTGGTTTTCAAGGGAACGATCAAAGCGTAGACCCTTTGAGACATTACTCCCTTGGAGGAAAGTGCGCATGGTGACTGTTGTATACAATCCTGATGCAATTTCTGTGTTTCATCAACACTTTGAAGGTCCACGGATTACAGAATGCCTCCAGATGTTCATCGGAATCTACTACTGGTCCTCCAGGGAACGATAAAAGCGTAGACTGTTTGAGACATTGCTCCCATGGAGGAAAGTTCGCATGGTTTCTCTTGTATTCATTCCCGATGCAATTTCTGTGTTTCAACACTCTGATAGTCCACAGATTACAGAATGCCTCCAGATGTGCATCTGAAACTACTACTGGTTTTCAAGGGAACGATCAAAGCGTAGACCCTTTGAGACATTACTCCCATGGAGGAAAGTGCGCATGGTGACTGTTGTATACAATCCTGATGCAATTTCTGTGTTTCATCAACACTTTGAAGGTCCACGGATTACAGAATGCCTCCAGATGTGCATCGGAAACTACTTCAGGTATTACAGGGAACGATCAAAGCGTAGACTGTTCGAGACACTACTCCCATGGAGGAAAATGCACATGGTGACTGTTGTATTCAATCCCGATGCAATTATTGTGTTTCATCAACACTCTGATAACCCCACAGATTACAGAATGCCTCCAGATGTGCATCGGAAACTACCTCTGGTCTTCCAGGGAACGATCAAAGAGTACACTGTTTTAGACATTACTCCCGTGGAGGAATGTGCGCATGGTGACTGTTGTATTCAATCCCGATGCAATTTCTGTGTTTCATCAACAGTCTGATAGTCCACGGATTACAGAATGCCACCGGATGTGCATCGGAAACTACTTTTGGTCTTCCAGGGAGCGGTCAAAGCGTACACTGTTTGAGACATTACTCCCACGGAGGAAAGTGCGCATGGTGACTGTTGTATTCTATCCCGATGCAATTTCTGTGTTTCATCAACACTCAGTTAGTCCACAGATTTCAGAATGCCTCCAGATGTGCATCGGACACTACTGCTGGTCTTCCAGGGAACGATCAAAGACTAGACTGTTTGAGACATTACTCAAATGGAGGAATGCGCGCATGGTGAATGTTGTATTCAATCCCGATGCAATTTCTGAGTTTCATTAACACTCTGATAGTCCACAGATTACAGAATGCCTCCAGATGTGCATCGGAAACTACTTCTGGTCTTCCATGGAACGATGAAAGCGTAGACTGTTTGAGGCACTACTCTCATGGAGGAAAGTGCACATGGTGACTGTTGTATTCAATCCCGATGCTATTTCTGTGTTTCATCAACACTCTGATACCCCACAGATTACAGAATGCCTCCAGATGTGCATCGGAAACTACTACTGGTCTTCCTAGGAACGATCAAAGCGTAGACTGTTTCAGACTTTACTCCCATGGAGGAAAGTGCGCGTGGAGACTGTTGTATTCAATCCCGATGCAATTTCTGTGTTTCATCAACACTCTGATAGTCCACAGATTACAGAATGCCTCCAGATGTGCATCGGAAACTACTTCAGGTATTACAGGGAACGATCAAAGCGTAGACTGTTCGAGACATTACTCCCATGGAGGAAAGTGTGCATGGTGACTGTTGTATTCAATCCCGATGCAATTTCTGTGTTTCATCAACACTCTGATAGTCCACAATTTACAGAATGCCTCCAGATGTGCATCGGAATCTACTTCAGGTATTCCAGGGAACGATCAAAGCGTAGACTGTTCGAGACATTACTCCCATGGAGGAAAGTGCGCATGGTTACTCTTGTATTTAATCCCGATCTAATTTCTGTGTCTCATCAACACTTTGAAGGTCCACGGATTACAGAATGCCTCCAGATGTGCATCGGAAACTACTACTGGTCCTCCAGGGAACGATAAAAGCGTAGACTGTTTGAGACATTGCTCCCATGGAGGAAAGTTCGCATGGTTTCTCTTGTATTCATTCCCGATGCAATTTCTGTGTTTCAACACTCTGATAGTCCACAGATTACAGAATGCCTCCAGATGTGCATCTGAAACTACTACTGGTTTTCAAGGGAACGATCAAAGCGTAGACCCTTTGAGACATTACTCCCATGGAGGAAAGTGCGCATGGTGACTGTTGTATACAATCCCGATGGTATTTCTGTGTTTCATCAACACTCTGATAGTCCACAGATTACAGAATGCCTCCAGATGTGCATCGGAAACTACTTCAGGTATTACAGGGAACGATCAAAGCGTAGACTGTTTGAGACATTACTCCCATGGAGGAAAGTGCGCATGGTGACTGTTGTATTCAATCCCGATGCAATTTCTGTGTTTCATCAACACTCTGATAGTCCACAGATTACAGAATACCTCCAGATGTGCATCGGAAACTACTTCAGGTCTTCCAGGGAACGATCAAAGCGTAGACTGTTTGAGACATTACTCCCATGGAGGAAGGTGCGCATGCTGACTGTTGTATTCAATCCCGCTGCTATATCGGTGTTTCATCAACACTCTGATAGTCGACAGATTACAGAATGCCTCCAGATGTGCATCGGAAACTACTTTAGGTATTACGGGGAACGATCAAAGCGTAGACTGTTCGAGACATTACTCCCATGGAGGAAAGTGCGCATGGTGACTGTTGTATTCAATCACGATGCAATTTCTGTGTTTCATCAACACTCTGATAGTCCACAGATTTCAGAATGCCTCCAGATGTGCATCGTAAACTACTACAGGTCTTCCAGGGAACGATCAAAGCGTAGACTGTTTGAAACATTACTCAAATGGAGGAAAGTGCGCATGGTGACTGTTGTATACAATCCCGATGAAATTTCTGTGTTTCATCAACACTCTGATAGTCCACAGATTACAGAATACCTCCAGATGTGCATCGGAAACTACTACTGGTTTTCAAGGGAACGATCAAAGCGTAGACCGTTTGAGACATTCCTCCCATGCTGGAAAGTGCGCATGGTGACTGTTGTATACAATCCCGATGCTATTTCTGTGTTTCATCAACACTCTGATAGTCCACAGATTACAGAATGCCTCCAGATGTGCATCGGAAACTACTTCTGGAATTACAGGGAACGATCAAAGCGTAGACTGTTTGAGACATTACTCCCATGGAGGAAAGTGCGCATGGTGACTGTTGTATTCAATCCCGATGCAATTTCTGTGTTTCATCAACACTCTGATAGTCCACAGATTACAGAATGCCTCCAGAAGTGCATCGGAAACTACTTTAGGTATTACAGGGAACGATCAAAGCGTAGACTGTTTGAGACATTACTCCCATGGAGGAAAGTGCGCATGGTGACTGTTGTATTCTATCCCGATGCAATTTCTGTGTTTCGTCAACACACAGATAGTCCACAGATTTCAGAATGCCTCCAGATGTGCATCGGAAACTACTACAGGTCTTCCAGGGAACGATCAAAGCGTAGACTGTTTGAGACATTACTCAAATGGAGGAAAGTGCGCATGGTGACTGTTGTATAGAATCCTGATGCAATTTCTGTGTTTCATCAACACTCTGATAGTCCACAGATTACAGAATACCTCCAGATGTGCATCGGAAACTACTTCAGGTCTTCCAGGGAACGATCAAAGCGTGGACTGTTTAAGACATTACTCCCATGGAGGAAAGTGCGCATGGTGACTGTTGTATTCAATCCCGATGCTATATCTGTGTTTCATCTACACTCTGATAGTCCACAGATTACAGAATGCCTCCAGACGTGCATCGGAAACTACTTCAGGTATTACAGCGAACGATCAAATCGTAGACTGTTTGAGACATTACTCCCATGGAGGAAAGTGCGCATGGTGACTGTTGTATTCAATCACGATGCAATTTCTGTGTTTCATCAACACTCTGATAGTCCACAGATTACCGAATACCTCCAGATGTGCATCGGAAACTACTTCAGGTCTTCCAGGGAACGATCAAAGCGTAGACTGTTTAAGACATTACTCCCATGGAGGAAAGTGCGCATGGTGACTGTTGTATTCAATAACGATGCTATTTCTGTGTTTCATCAACACTCTGATAGTCCACAGGTTACAGAATACCTCCAGATGTGCATCGGAAACTACTTCAGGTATTACAGGGAACGATCAAAGCGTAGACTGTTTGAGACATTACTCCCATGGAGGAAAGTGCGCATGGTGACTGTTGTATTCAATCCCGATGCTATTTCTGTGTTTCATCAACACTCTGATAGTCCACAGATTACAGATTGCCTCCAGATGTGCATCGGAAACTACTTCAGGTCTTCCAGGGAACGATCAAAGCGTAGACTGTTTAAGACATTACTCCCATGGAGGAGAGTGCGCATGGTGACTCTTGTATTCATTCCCGATGCAATTTCTGTGTTTCAACACTCTGATAGTCCACAGATTACAGAATGCCTCCAGATGTGCATCGGAAACTACTTCTGGTCTTCCATGGAACGATGAAAGCGTAGACTGTTTGAGGCACTACTCCCATGGAGGAAAGTGCACATGGTGACTGTTGTATTCAATCCCGATGCTATTTCTGTGTTTCATCAACACTCTGATACCCCACAGATTACAGAATGCCTCCAGATGTGCATCGGAAACTACTACTGGTCTTCCTAGGAACGATCAAAGCGTAGACTGTTTCAGACTTTACTCCCATGGAGGAAAGTGCGCGTGGAGACTGTTGTATTCAATCCCGATGCAATTTCTGTGTTTCATCAACACTCTGATAGTCCACAGATTACAGAATACCTCCAGATGTGCATCGGAAACTACTTTAGGTTTTACGGGGAACGATCAAAGCGTAGACTGTTCGAGACATTACTCCCATGGAGGAAAGTGCGCATGGTGACTGTTGTATACAATCCCGATGCAATTTCTGTGTTTCATCAACACTCTGATAGTCCACAGATTACAGAATACCTCCAGATGTGCATCGGAAACTACTACTGGTTTTCAAGGGAACGATCAAAGCGCAGACCGTTTGAGACATTCCTCCCATGCTGGAAAGTGCGCATGGTGACTGTTGTATACAATCCCGATGGTATTTCTGTGTTTCATCAACACTCTGATAGTCCACAGATTACAGAATGCCTCCAGATGTGCATCGGAAACTACTTCAGGTATTACAGGGAACGATCAAAGCGTAGACTGTTTGAGACATTACTCCCATGGAGGAAAGTGCGCATGGTGACTGTTGTATTCAATCCCGATGCAATTTCTGTGTTTCATCAACACTCTGATAGTCCACAGATTACAGAATACCTCCAGATGTGCATCGGAAACTACTTCAGGTCTTCCAGGGAACGATCAAAGCGTAGACTGTTTGAGACATTACTCCCATGGAGGAAGGTGCGCATGCTGACTGTTGTATTCAATCCCGCTGCTATATCGGTGTTTCATCAACACTCTGATAGTCGACAGATTACAGAATGCCTCCAGATGTGCATCGGAAACTACTTTAGGTATTACGGGGAACGATCAAAGCGTAGACTGTTCGAGACATTACTCCCTTGGAGGAAAGTGCGCATGGTGACTGTTGTATTCAATCACGATGCAATTTCTGTGTTTCATCAACACTCTGATAGTCCACAGATTTCAGAATGCCTCCAGATGTGCATCGTAAACTACTACAGGTCTTCCAGGGAACGATCAAAGCGTAGACTGTTTGAAACATTACTCAAATGGAGGAAAGTGCGCATGGTGACTGTTGTATACAATCCCCATGCAATTTCTGTGTTTCATCAACACTCTGATAGTCCACAGATTACAGAATACCTCCAGATGTGCATCGGAAACTACTACTGGTTTTCAAGGGAACGATCAAAGCGTAGACCGTTTGAGACATTCCTCCCATGCTGGAAAGTGCGCATGGTGACTGTTGTATACAATCCCGATGCTATTTCTGAGATTCATCAACACTCTGATAGTCCACAGATTACAGAATGCCTCCAGATGTGCATCGGAAACTACTTCTGGATTTACAGGGTACGATCAAAGCGTAGACTGTTTGAGACATTACTCCCATGGAGGAAAGTGCGCATGGTGACTGTTGTATTCAATCCCGATGCAATTTCTGTGTTTCATCAACACTCTGATAGTCCACAGATTACATAATACCTCCAGATGTGCATCGGAAACTACTTCAGGTCTTCCAGGGAACGATCAAAGCGTAGACTGTTTAAGACATTACTCCCATGGAGGAAAGTGCGCATGGTGACTGTTGTATTCAATCCCGATGCTATTTCTGTGTTTCATCAACACTCTGATAGTCCACAGATTACAGAATGCCTCCAGAAGTGCATCGGAAACTACTTTAGGTATTACAGGGAACGATCAAAGCGTAGACTGTTTGAGACATTACTCCCATGGAGGAAAGTGCGCATGGTGACTGTTGTATTCTATCCCGATGCAATTTCTGTGTTTCGTCAACACACAGTTAGTCCACAGATTTCAGAATGCCTCCAGATGTGCATCGGAAACTACTACAGGTCTTCCAGGGAACGATCAAAGCGTAGACTGTTTGAGACATTACTCAAATGGAGGAAAGTGCGCATGGTGACTGTTGTATAGAATCCTGATGCAATTTCTGTGTTTCATCAACACTCTGATAGTCCACAGATTACAGAATACCTCCAGATGTGCATCGGAAACTACTTCAGGTCTTCCAGGGAACGATCAAAGCGTGGACTGTTTAAGACATTACTGCCATGGAGGAAAGTGCGCATGGTGTCTGTTGTATTCAATCCCGATGCTATATCTGTGTTTCATCTACACTCTGATAGTCCACAGATTACAGAATGCCTCCAGACGTGCATCGGAAACTACTTCAGGTATTACAGCGAACGATCAAATCGTAGACTGTTTGAGACATTACTCCCATGGAGGAAAGTGCGCATGGTGACTGTTGTATTCAATCACGATGCAATTTCTGTGTTTCATCAACACTCTGATAGTCCACAGATTACCGAATACCTCCAGATGTGCATCGGAAACTACTTCAGGTCTTCCAGGGAACGATCAAAGCGTAGACTGTTTAAGATATTACTCCCATGGAGGAAAGTGCGCATGGTGACTGTTGTATTCAATAACGATGCTATTTCTGTGTTTCATCAACACTCTGATAGTCCACAGATTACAGAATACCTCCAGATGTGCATCGGAAACTACTTCAGGTATTAGAGGGAACGATCAAAGCGTAGACTGTTTGAGACATTACTCCCATGGAGGAAAGTGCGCATGGTGACTGTTGTATTCAATCCCGATGCTATTTCTGTGTTTCATCAACTCTCTGATAGTCCACAGATTACAGAATGCCTCCAGATGTGCATCGGAAACTACTTCAGGTATTACAGGGAACGATCAAAGCGTACACTGTTCGAGACATTACTCCCATGGAGGAAAGTGCGCATGGTGAATGTTGTATTCAATCCCGATGCAATTTCTGTGTTTCATCAACACTCTGATAATCCACAGATTACAGATTGCCTCCAGATGTGCATCGGAAACTACTTCAGGTCTTCCAGGGAACGATCAAGGCGTAGACTGTTTAAGACATTACTCCCATGGAGGAAAGTGCGCATGGTGACTGTTGTATTCAATCCCGATGCAATTTCTGTCTTTCATCAACACTCTGATAGTCCACAGATTACAGAATACCTCCAGATGTGCATCGGAAACTACTTCAGGTCTTCCAGGGAACGATCAAAGCGTAGACTGTTTAAGACATTACTCCCATGGAGGAGAGTGCGCATGGTGACTCTTGTATTCATTCCCGATGCAATTTCTGTGTTTCAACACTCTGATAGTCCACAGATTACAGAATGCCTCCAGATGAGCATCGGAAACTACTTCAGGTATTACAGGGGACGATCAAAGCATAGACTGTTCGAGACATTACTCCCATGGAGGAAAGTGCGCATGGTGACTGTTGTATTCAATCCCGATGCAATTTCTGTGTTTCATCAACACTCTGATAGTCCACAGATTACAGAATGCCTCCAGATGTGCATCGGAATCTACTTCAGGTATTCCAGGGAACGATCAAAGCGTAGACTGTTCGAGACAATACTCCCATGGAGGAAAGTGCGCATGGTTACTCTTGTATTCAATCCCGATGCAATTTCTGTGTTTCATCAACACTTTGAAGGTCAACGGATTACAGAATGCCTCCAGATGTGCATCGGAAACTACTACTGGTCCTCCATGGAACGATAAAAGCGTAGACTGTTTGAGACATTGCTCCCATGGAGGAAAGTGCGCATGGTGACTCTTGTATTCATTCCCGATGCAATTTCTGTATTTAATCAACACTCTGATAGTCCACAGATTACAGAATGCCTCCAGATGTGCATCGGAAACTACTACTGGTTTTCAAGGGAACGATCAAAGCGTAGACCTTTTGAGACATTACTCCCATGGAGGAAAGTGCGCATGGTGACTGTTGTATACAATCCCGATGCAATTTCTGTGTTTCATCAACACTTTGAAGGTCCACGGATTACAGAATGCCTCCAGATGTGCATCGGAAACTACTACTGGTCCTCCAGGGAACGATCAAAGCGTAGACTGTTTGAGACATTGCTCCCATGGAGGAAAGTGCGCATGGTGACTGCTGTATTCTATCCCGATGCAATTTCTGTGTTTCATCAACACTCAGTTAGTCCACAGATTTCAGAATGCCTCCAGATGTGCATCGGAAACTACTACTGGTCTTCCAGGGAACGATCAAAGAGTAGTCTGTTTGAGACATTACTCAAATGGAGGATTGAGCGCATGGTGAATGTTGTATTAAATCCCGATGCAATTTCTGAGTTTCATGAACACTCTGATAGTCCACAGATTACAGAATGCCTCCAGATATGCATCGGAAACTACTTCTGGTCTTCCATGGAACGATCAAAGCGTAGACTGCTTGAGACACTACTCCCATGGAGGAAAGTGCACATGGCGACTGTTGTATTCAATCCCGATGCAATTTCTGTGTTTCATCAACACTCTGATACCCCACAGATTACAGAATGCCTCCAGATGTGCATCGGAATCTACAACTGGTCTTCCTAGGAACGATCAAAGCGTAGACTGTTTCAGACTTTACTCCCATGGAGGAAAGAGCGCATGGTGACTGTTGTATTCAATCCCGATGCAATTTCTGTGTTTCATCAACACTCTGATAGTCCACAGTTTACAGAATACCTCCAGATGTGCATCGGAAACTACTTCAGGTCTTCCAGGGAACGATCAAAGCGTAGACTGTTTGAGACATTACTCCCATGGAGGAAGGTGCGCATGGTGACTGTTGTATTCAATCCCGATGCTATTTCTGTGTTTCATCAACACTCTGATAGTCCACAGATTACAGAATGCCTCCAGATGTGCATCGGAAACTACTTTAGGTATTACAGGGAACGATCAAAGCGTAGACTGTTCGAGACATTACACCCATGGAGGAAAGTGCGCATGGTGACTGTTGTATTCAATCTCGATGCAATTTCTGTGTTTCATCAACACTCTGATAGTCCACAGATTACAGAATGGCTCCAGATGTGCTTTGGAAACTACTACTGGTCTTCCAGGGAACGATCAAAGCGTAGACTGTTCGAGACATTACTCCCATGGAGGAAAGTGCGCATGGTGAATCTTGTATTCAATCCCGATGCAATTTCTGTGTTTCATCAACACTTTGAAGGTCCACGGATTACTAAATGCCTCCAGATGTGCATCGATAACTTCTACTGGTCCTCCAGGGAACGATCAAAGCGTAGACTGTTTGAGACATTGCTCCCATGGAGGAAAGTGCGCATGGTGACTGTTGTATTCATTCCCGATGCAATTTCTGTGTTTCATCAACACTCTGATAGTCCACGGATTACAGAATGACACCAGATGTGCATCGGAAACTACTTTTGGTCTTCCAGGGAACGGTCAAAGTGTACACTGTTTGAGACATTACTCCCATGGAGGAAAGTGCGCATGGTGACTGTTGTATTCTATCCCGATGCAATTTCTGTGTTTCATCAACACACAGTTAGTCCACAGATTTCAGAATGCCTCCAGATGTGCATCGGAAAGTACTACTGGTCTTCCAGGGAACGATCAAAGCGTAGACTGTTTGAGACATTACTCAAATGGAGGAAAGTGAGCATGGTGACTGTTGTATACAATCCCGATGCAATTTCTGTGTTTCATCAACACTCTGATAGTCCTCGGATTACAGAATTCCACCAGATGTGCATCGGAAACTACTTCAGGTATTACAGTGAACGATCAAAACGTAGACTGTTTGAGACACTACTCCCATGGAGGAAAGTGCACATGGTGACTGTTGTATTCAATCCCGATGGAATTTCTGTAATTCATCAACACACTGATACTCCACAGATTACAGAATGCCTCCAGATGTGCATCGGAAACTACTACTGGTCTTCCTAGGAACGATCAAAGCGTAGACTGTTTCAGACGTTACCCCCATGGAGGAAAGTGCGCATGGTGACTGTTGTATTCAATCCCGATGCAATTTCTGTGTTTCATCAACACTCTGATAGTCCACAGATGACAGAATGCCTCCAGATGTGCATCGGATACTACTTCAGGTATTACAGGGAACGATCAAAGCGTAGACTGTTTGAGACATTACTCCCATGGAGGAAAGTGCGCATGGTGTCTGTTGTATTCAATCCCGATGCTATTTCTGTGTTTCATCAACACTCTGATAGTCCACGGATTACAGAATGCCACCAGATGTGCATCGGAAACTACCCTTGGTCTTCCAGGAAACGGTCAAAGCGTACACTGTTTGAAACATTACTCCCATGGAGGAAAGTGCGCATGGAGACTGTTGCATTCTATCCCGATGAAATTTCTGTGTTTCATCAACACTCTGATAGTCCACAGATTACAGAATGCCTCCAGATGTGCATCGGAAACTACTACTGGTCCTCCAGGGAACGATCAAAGCGTAGACTGTTTGAGACATTACTCAACTGGGGGAAAGAGCGCATGGTGAATGTAGTATTCAATCCCGATGCAATTTCTGAGTTTCATGAACACTCTGATAGTCCACAGATTACAGAATGCCTCCAGATGTGCATCGGAAACTACTACTGGTCTTCCTAGAAACGATCAAAGCGTAGACAGTTTCAGACGTTACTCACATGGAGGAAAGTGCGCATGGCGACTGTTGTATTCAATCCCGATGCAAATTCTGTGTTTCATCAACACTCTGATAGTCCACAGATTACAGAATACCTCCAGATGTGCATTGGAAACTACTTCAAGTATTACAGGGAACGATCAAAGCGTAGACTGTTCGAGACATTACTCCCATGGAGGAAAGTGCGCATGGTGACTGTTGTATTCAATCCCGATGCAATTTCTGTGTTTCATCAACACTCTGATAGTCCACAGATTACAGAATGCCTCCAGATTTGCATCGGAAACTACTTCAGGTATTCCAGGGAACGATCAAAGCGTAGACTGTTCGAGACATTACTCCCATGGAGGAAAGTGCGAATGCTGACTGTTGTATCAATCCCGATGCAATTTCTGTGTTTCATCAACACTTTGAAGATCCACGGATTACAGAATGCCTCCAGATGTGCATCGGAAACTACTACTGGTCCTCCAGGGAACGATCAAAGCGTAGACTGTTTGAGACATTGCTCCCATGGAGGAAAGTTGCATGGTGACTTTTGTATTCAATCCCGATGCAATTTCTGTGTTTCATCAACACTCTGATAGTCCACAGATTACAGAATGCCTCCAGATGTGCATCGGAATCTACTTCAGGTATTCCAGGGAACGATCAAAGCGTAGACTGTTCGAGACAATACTCCCATGGAGGAAAGTGCGCATGGTTACTCTTGTATTCAATCCCGATGCAATTTCTGTGTTTCATCAACACTTTGAAGGTCAACGGATTACAGAATGCCTCCAGATGTGCATCGGAAACTACTACTGGTCCTCCATGGAACGATAAAAGCGTAGACTGTTTGAGACATTGCTCCCATGGAGGAAAGTGCGCATGGTGACTCTTGTATTCATTCCCGATGCAATTTCTGTATTTCATCAACACTCTGATAGTCCACAGATTACAGAATGCCTCCAGATGTGCATCGGAAACTACTACTGGTTTTCAAGGGAACGATCAAAGCGTAGACCTTTTGAGACATTACTCCCATGGAGGAAAGTGCGCATGGTGACTGTTGTATACAATCCCGATGCAATTTCTGTGTTTCATCAACACTTTGAAGGTCCACGGATTACAGAATGCCTCCAGATGTGCATCGGAAACTACTACTGGTCCTCCAGGGAACGATCAAAGCGTAGACTGTTTGTGACATTGCTCCCATGGAGGAAAGTGCGCATGGTGACTGCTGTATTCTATCCCGATGCAATTTCTGTGTTTCATCAACACTCAGTTAGTCCACAGATTTCAGAATGCCTCCAGATGTGCATCGGAAACTACTACTGGTCTTCCAGGGAACGATCAAAGAGTAGTCTGTTTGAGACATTAGTCAAATGGAGGATTGAGCGCATGGTGAATGTTGTATTAAATCCCGATGCAATTTCTGAGTTTCATGAACACTCTGATAGTCCACAGATTACAGAATGCCTCCAGATGTGCATCGGAAACTACTTCTGGTCTTCCATGGAACGATCAAAGCGTAGACTGCTTGAGACACTACTCCCATGGAGGAAAGTGCACATGGCGACTGTTGTATTCAATCCCGATGCAATTTCTGTGTTTCATCAACACTCTGATACCCCACAGATTACAGAATGCCTCCAGATGTGCATCGGAATCTACAACTGGTCTTCCTAGGAACGATCAAAGCGTAGACTGTTTCAGACTTTACTCCCATGGAGGAAAGAGCGCATGGTGACTGTTGTATTCAATCCCGATGCAATTTCTGTGTTTCATCAACACTCTGATAGTCCACAGATTACAGAATACCTCCAGATGTGCATCGGAAACTACTTCAGGTCTTCCAGGGAACGATCAAAGCGTAGACTGTTTGAGACATTACTCCCATGGAGGAAGGTGCGCATGGTGACTGTTGTATTCAATCCCGATGCTATTTCTGTGTTTCATCAACACTCTGATAGTCCACAGATTACAGAATGCCTCCAGATGTGCATCGGAAACTACTTTAGGTATTACAGGGAACGATCAAAGCGTAGACTGTTCGAGACATTACACCCATGGAGGAAAGTGCGCATGGTGACTGTTGTATTCAATCTCGATGCAATTTCTGTGTTTCATCAACACTCTGATAGTCCACAGATTACAGAATGGCTCCAGATGTGCTTTGGAAACTACTACTGGTCTTCCAGGGAACGATCAAAGCGTAGACTGTTCGAGACATTACTCCCATGGAGGAAAGTGCGCATGGTGACTCTTGTATTCAATCCCGATGCAATTTCTGTGTTTCATCAACACTTTGAAGGTCCACGGATTACAGAATGCCTCCAGATGTGCATCGATAACTTCTACTGGTCCTCCAGGGAACGATCAAAGCGTAGACTGTTTGAGACATTGCTCCCATGGAGGAAAGTGCGCATGGTGACTGTTGTATTCATTCCCGATGCAATTTCTGTGTTTCATCAACACTCTGATAGTCCACGGATTACAGAATGACACCAGATGTGCATCGGAAACTACTTTTGGTCTTCCAGGGAACGGTCAAAGTGTACACTGTTTGAGACATTACTCCCATGGAGGAAAGTGCGCATGGTGACTGTTGTAATCTATCCCGATGCAATTTCTGTGTTTCATCAACACACAGTTAGTCCACAGATTTCAGAATGCCTCCAGATGTGCATCGGAAACTACTACTGGTCTTCCAGGGACGATCAAAGCGTAGACTGTTTGAGACATTACTCAAATGGAGGAAAGTGCGCATGGTGACTGTTGTATACAATCCCGATGCAATTTCTGTGTTTCATCAACACTCTGATAGTCCTCGGATTACAGAATTCCACCAGATGTGCATCGGAAACTACTTCAGGTATTACAGTGAACGATCAAAACGTAGACTGTTTGAGACACTACTCCCATGGAGGAAAGTGCACATGGTGACTGTTGTATTCAATCCCGATGGAATATCTGTAATTCATCAACACACTGATACTCCACAGTTTACAGAATGCCTCCAGATGTGCATCGGAAACTACTACTGGTCATCCAGGGAACGATCAAAGCGTAGACTGTTTGAGACATTGCTCCCATGGAGGAAAGTGCGCATGGTGACTGTTGTATTCAATCCCGATGCAATTTTTGTGTTTCATCAACACTCTGATAGTCCACAGATTACAGAATGCCTCCAGATGTGCATCGGAAACTACTACTGGTTTTCAAGGGAACGATCAAAGCGTAGACCGTTTGAGACATTACTCCCATGGATTAAAGTGCGCATGGTGACTGTTGTATACAATCCCGATGCAATTTCTGTGTTTCATCAACACTCTGATAGTCCACAGATAACAGAATGCCTCCAGATGTGCATCGGAACATACTACTGGTCTTCCAGGGAGTGATCAAAGCGTAGTCTTTTTGAGACATTACGTTTATGTAGGAAAGTGCGCACGCTATCTGTTGTATTCAATCCCGATGCAATTTCAGTGTTTCATCAACACTCTGATAGTCCACAGATTACAGAATACCTCCAGATGTGCATCGGAAACTACTACTGGTCTTCTAGGGAACGATCAAAGCGTAAACTCCTTAAGACATTACTCCCATAGAGGAAAGTGCGCACGCAGACTGTTGTATTCAATCCCGATGCAATTTCAGTGTTTCATCAACACTCTGATAGTCCACAGATTACAGAATGCCTCCAGATGTGCATCGGAAACTACTACTGGTCTTCCAGGTAACGATCAAAGCGAAAACTCTTTGAGACATTACTCCCATGGAGGGAAGTGCGCATGGTGACTGTTTTATTCAATCCCGATGCGATTTCTGAGTTTCATCAACAGTCTGATAGTCCACAGATTACAGAATCCCTCCAGATGTGCATCGGAAAATACTACTGGTCTTCCATGGATCGATCAAAGCGTAGACTGTTTGAGACATAAATCCCATGGAGGAAAGAGCGCATGGTGACTGTTGTATTCAATCCCGATGCAACTTCTGTGTTTCATCAACAGTCTGATATTCCACAGATTACAGAATGACTTCAGATGTGCATCGGAAACTACCACTGGTCTTCCAGGGAACGATCAAAGCGTAGACTGTTAGAGACATTACTCCCATGGAGGTATGTGCGCATGGTGACTGTTGTATTCAATCCCGATGCAATTTCTGTGTTTCATCAACACTCTGATTGTCCACAGATTACAAAATGCCCCAGATGTGCATCGGAAACCACTACTGGTCTTCCAGGGAGCGATCAAGGCGTAGACTTTTGAGAATTACTCCCATGGAGGAAACTGCGAATGGTGACTGTTGTATTCAATCCCGATGCAATTTCTGTGTTTCATCAACACTTTGAAGGTCCACGGATTACAGAATGCCTCCAGATGTGCATCGGAAACTACTACTGGTCCTCCAGGGAACGATCAAACGTAGACTGTTTGAGACATTGCTCCCATGGAGGAATGTGCGCATGGTGACTGTTGTATTCATTCCCGATGCAATTTCTGTGTTTCATCAACACTCTGATAGTCCACAGATTACAGAATGCCTCCAGATGTGCATCGGAAACTACTATTGGTTATCAAGGGAACGATCAAAGCGTAGACCGTTTGAGACATTCCTCCCATGCTGGAAAGTGCGCATGGTGACTGTTGTATTCAATCCCGATGCAATTTCTGTGTTTCATTAACACTCAGATAGTCTACAGATTACAGAATGCCTCCAGATGTGCATCGGAAACTACTACTAGTCTACCATTGAATGATCAAAACGTAGACTTTTAGAGACATTACTCCCATGGAGGAAAATGCTCACTGTGACTGTTGTATTCAATCCCGATGGAATTTCTGTGTTTCATCAACACTCTGATAGTCCACAGTTTACAGGGATGCCTCCAGATGTGCATCGGAAACTACTACTGGTCTTCCAGGGAACGATAAAAGCGTAGACTGTTAGAGACATTACTCGCATGGAGTAAAGTAAGCATGGTGCCTGCTGTATGCAAGCCGATGCAATTTCTGTGTTTCATCAACACTCTGATAGTCCACAGATTACAGAATGCCTCCAGATGTGCATCGGAACTACCACTGGTCTTCCAGCGAACGATCAAAGCGTAGACTGTTTGAGACATTACACCCATGGAGGAAAGTGCGCGTGGTGACTGTTGTATTCAATCCCGATGCAATTTCTGTGTTTCATCAACACTCTGATAGTCTACAGATTACAGAATGCCTCCAGATGTGCATCGGAATATACTACTGGTCTTCCAGGGAATGATCAAAGCGTTGTCTTCTTGAGACATTACTTTTATGGAGGAAAAATTTCATGGTGACTGTTGTATTCAATCCCGATGCAAATTCTGTGTTTCATCAACACTGATAGTCCACAGATTACAGAATGCCTCCACATGTGCTTCGGAAACTACTACTTGTCTTCCTGGGAACGATCAAATCGTAGACTGTCTGGGACATTACTCCCATCGAGGAAAGTGCTCATGGTGACTGTTGTAATCAATCCCGATGCAATTTCTGTGTTTCATCAACACTCTGAGAGTCCAAAGATTACAGAATGCCTCCAGATGTGCATCGGAACTACCACTGGTCTTCCAGCGAACGATCAAAGCGTAGACAGTTTGAGACATTACACCCATGGAGGAAAGTGCGCATGGTGACTGTTGTATTCAATCCCGATGCAATTTCTGTGTTTCATCAACACTCTGATAGTCCACAGATTACAGATTGTCTCCGGATGGCATCGGAAACTACTACTGGTCTTCCTGAGAACGATCAAAGCGTAGACTGTTTCAGACATTACTCCCATGGAGGAAAGTGGGCATGGTGATTGTTGTATTCAATCCCGATGCAATTTCTGCGATTCACCAACACTTTGAAGGTCCACAGATTACAGAATGCCACCAGATGTGCATCGGAAACTACTACTGGCCTTAAAGGGAACGAGTAAAGCGTAGCCTGTTTGAGAATTACTCCCATGGAGGAAATTGCGGATGGTGACTTTTGTACTCACTCCCGATGCAATTTCTGTGCTTCATCAAAACTTTGAAGGTCCACAGATTACAGAATGCCTCCAGATGTGCAGCCGAAACTACTACTGGTCTTCCAGGCAACGATCAAAGCGTAGACTGTTTGAGACATTACCCCCATGGAGGAAAGTGCTCATGGTGACGGTTGTATCCAATCCCGATGCAATTTCTGTGTTTCATCAACACTCTGAGAGTCCACAGATTACAGAATGCCTCCAGATGTGCATCGGAAACTACTACTGGTCTTCCAGGGAACGATAAAAATAAGACTGTTTGAGACATTACACCCATGGAGGAAAGTGCTCATGGTGACTGTTGTATTCAATCCCGATGCAATTTCTGTGTTTCATCAACACTCTGAGAGTCCACAGATTACAGAAAGCCTCCAGATGTGCATCGGAACTACCACTGGTCTTCCAGCGAACGATCAAAGCGTAGACAGTTTGAGACATTACACCCATGGAGGAAAGTGCGCATGGTGACTGTTGTATTCAATCCCGATGCAATTTCTGTGTTTCATCAACACTCTGATAGTCCACAGATTACAGATTGTCTCCAGATGTGCATCGGAAACTACTACTGGTCTTCCTGGGAACGATCAAAGCGTTGACTGTTTCAGTCATTACTCCCATGGAGCAAAAAGGGCATGGTGACTGTTGTATTCAATCCCGATGCAATTTCTGCGATTCATCAACACTTTGAAGGTCCACACATTACAGAATGCCACCAGATGTGTATCGGAAACTACTACTGGCCTTCCAGGGAACGATTAAGGCGTAGCCTGTTTCAGAATTACTCCCATGGAGGAAAGTGCGGATGGTGACTGTTGTACTCACTCCCGACACAATTTCTGTGCTTCATCAATACTTTGAAGGTCCACAGATTACAGAATGCCTCCAGATGTGCAGCGGAAACTACTACTGGTCTTCCAGGGAACGATCAAAGCGTAGACTGTTTGAGACATTACTCCCATGGAGGAAAGTGCGCGTGGTGACTGATGTATTCAATCCCGAGGCAATGTCTGTGTTTCATCAACACTTTGAAGGTCCACAGATTACATAATGCCTCCAGATGTGCGTCGGAAACCACAACTGGTCTTCCAGGGAACGATCAAAGCGTAGACGTTTGAGACATTACTCCCATGGAGGAAACTGCGAATTCTGACTATTGTATTCAATCGCGATGCAATATCTGTGTTTCATCAACACTCTGATAGTCCACAGATTACAGAATGACTCCAGATGTGCATCGGAAACTACTACTGGTCTTCCAGCAAACGATCAAAGCGTAGACTGTTTAAGACATTACTCCCAAGGAGGAAAGTGCGCATGGTGACTGTTGTATTCAATCCCGATGCAATTTCTGTGTTTCATCAACACTCTGATAGTCCACAGATTACAGAATGCCTCCAAATGTGCATCGGAAACTACTACTGGTTTTCAAGGGAACGATCATAGCGTACACCGTTTGAGACATTCCTCCCATGGGGGAAAGTGCGCATGTTGCATGTTGTATTCAATCCCGATGCAATTTCTGTGTTTCATTAACAGTCTGATAGACCACAGATTACAGAATCCGTCCAGATGTACATCGTAAACTACTACTGGTCTTCCAGGGAACGATCAAAGCGTAGACTGTTTGAGACATTACTATCATGGAGGAAAGTGCGCATGGTGACTGTTGTATTCAATCCCGATGCAACTTCTGTTTTTCATCAACACTCTGATAGTCCACAGATTATAGAATGCCTACAGATGTGCATCGGAAACTACTACTGGTCTTCCAGGGAACTATCAAAGCGTAGTCTGTTTAAGACATTACTTTTATGGAGGAAATTGCGCATGGTGACTGTTGTATTCAACCCCGATGCAGTTTCTGTGTTTTATCAACACTCAGATAGTCCACAGATTACAGAATGCCTCCAGATGTGCATCGGAAACTACTACTGGTTTCAAGGGAACGATCAAAGCGTAAACTCCTTAAGACATTACTCCCATGGAGGAAAGTGTGCATGGTGACTGTTGTATTCAATCTCGATGCATTGTCTGTGTTTCGTCAACACTCTGATAGTCCACAGATTACAGAATGCCTCCAGATGTGCATCGGAAACTACTACTGGTCTTCCTGGGAACGATCAAATCGTAGACTGTCTGAGACATTACTCCCATCGAGGAAAGTGCGCATGGTGAATGTTGTATTTAATCCCGATGCAATTTCTGTGTTTCATCAACAGTCTGATAGTCCACAGATTACAGACTCCCTCCAGATGCGCATTGGAAACTACTACTGGTCTTCCAGGGAACGATCAAAGCGTAAACTGTTAGAGACATTACTCCCATGGAGTAAAGTGCGCATGGTGACTGCTGTATACAAGCCCGTTGCAATTTCTGAGTTTCATCACCACTCTCATAGTCCACAGATTACAGAATGCCTCCAGATGTGCATCGGAACGACCACTGGGTTTCCAGCGAACGATCAAAGCGTAGACTGTATGAGACATTACACCCATGGAGGAAAGTGCGCGTGGTGACTGTTGTATAATATTCCGATGCAATTTCTCTGTTTCATCAACACTCTGATAGTCCACAGATTACAGATTGTCTCCAGATGTGCATCGGAAACTACAACTTGTCTTCCTGGGAAAGATCAAATCGTAGACTGTTTCAGACATTACTCCCATGGAGGAAAGTGATCATTGTGACTGTTGTATTCAATCCCGATGCAATTTCTGTGTTTCATCAACACTCTGATAGTCCACAGATTACAGAATGCCTCCAGATGTGCATCGGAAACTACTACTGGTCTTCCAGGGAACGATAAAAGTGTAGACTGTTTCAGACATTACTCCCATTGAGGAAAGTGCGCATGGTGACTGTTGTATTCAATCCCGAGGCAATTTCTTTGTTTCATCAACACTTTGAAGGTCCACAGATTACAGAATGAATCCAGATGTGCGTCGGAAACTACTACTGGTCTTCCAGGGAACGATCAAAGCGTAGACGTTTGAGAATAACTCCCATGGAGGAAACTGCGATTGGTGACTGTTGTATTCAATCCCGATGCAATTTCTGAGTTTCATCAACACTTTGAAGGTCCACGGATTACAGAATGCCTCCAGATGTGCATCGGAAACTACTACTGGTCTTCCTGGGAACGATCAAATCGTAGACTGTCGGAGACATTACTCCCATCGAGGAAAGTGCGCATGGTGCATGTTGTATTCAATCCCGATGCAATTTCTGTGTTTCATCAACAGTCTGATAGATCACAGATTACAGAATCCGTCCAGATGTACATCGTAAACTACTACTGGTCTTCCAGGGAACGATCAAAGCGTAGACTGTTTGAGACATTACTCCCATGGAGGAAAGTGCGCATGGTGACTGTTGTATTCAATCCTGATGCAACTTCTGTGTTTCATCAACACTCTATTAGTCCACAGATTATAGAATGCCTACAGATGTGCATCGGAAACTACTACTGGTCTTCCAGGGAACTATAAAAGCGTAGTGTGTTTAAGACATTACTTTTATGGAGGAAATTGCGCATGGTGACTGTTGTATTCAACCCCGATGCAGTTTCTGTGTTTTATCAACACTCAGATAGTCCACAGATTACAGAATGCCTCCAGAAGTGCATCGGAAACTACTACTGGTCTTCCAGGGAACGCTCAAAGCGTAAACTCTTTAAGACATTACTCCCATGGGGGAAAGTGTGCATGGTGATTGTTGTATTCAATCTCGATGCATTGTCTGTGTTTCGTCAACACTCTGATAGTCCACAGATTACAGAATGCCTCCAGATGTGCATCGGAAACTACTACTGGTCTTCCTGGGAACGATCAAATGGTAGACAGTCTGAGACATTACTCCCATCGAGGAAAGTGCGCATGGTGAATGTTGTATTTAATCCCGATGCAATTTCTGTGTTTCATCAACAGTCTGATAGTCCTCAGATTACAGAATCCCTCCTGATGCGCATTGGAAACTACTACTGGTCTTCCAGGGAACGATCAAAGCGTAGACTGTTAGAGACATTACTCCCATGGAGTAAAGTGCGCATGGTGACTGCTGTATACAAGCCCGTTGCAATTTCTGAGTTTCACCACCACTCTGAAAGTCCACAGATTACAGAATGCCTCCAGATGTGCATCGGAAGGACCACTGGTCTTCCAGCGAACGATCAAAGCGTAGACTATTTGAGACATTACACCCATGGAGGAAAGTGCGCGTGGTGACTGTTGTATAAAATTCCGATGCAATTTCTGTGTTTCATCAACACTCTGATAGTGCGCAGATTACAGATTGTCTCCAGATGTGCATCGGAAACTACTACTGGTCTCCCTGTGAAAGATCAAATCGTAGACTGTTTCAGACATTACTCCCATGGAGGAAAATGGGCATGGTGACTGTTGTATCAATCCCGATGCAATTTCTGTGTTTTATTAACACTCTGATAGTCCACAGATTACAGAATGCCTCCAGATGTGCATCGGAAACTACTACTGGTCTTCCAGGGAACGATCAAAGCGTAGACTGTTTCAGACATTATTCCCATGGAGGAAAGTGCGCATGGTGACTGTTGTATTCAATCCCGAGGCAATTTCTTTGTTTCATCAACATTTTTAAGGTCCACAGATTACAGAATGCCTCCAGATGTGCGTCCTAAACTACTACTGGTCTTCCAGGGAACGATCAAAGCGTAGACGTTTGAGAATAACTCCCATAGAGGAAACTGCGATTGGTGACTGTTGTATTCAATCCCGATGCAATTTCTGTGTTTCATCAACACTTTGAAGGTCCACGGATTACAGAATGCCTCCAGATGTGCATCGGAAACTACTACTGGTCATCCAGGGAACGATCAAAGCGTAGACTGTTTGAGACATTGCTCCCATGGAGGAAAGTGCGCATGGTGACTGTTGTATTCATTCCCGATGCAATTTCTGTGTTTCATCAACACTCTGATAGTCCACAGATTACAGAATGCCTCCACATGTGCATCGGAAACTCCTACTGGTTTTCAAGGGTACGATCAAAGCGTACACCGGTGGAGACATTCCTCCCATGGGGAAAGTGCGAATGGTGAGTGTTGTATTCATCCCGATGCAATTTCTGTGCTTCATCAACGCTCAGATAGTCCACAAATTACAGAATGCCTCCAGATGTGTATGGGAAACTACTACTGGTCTTCCTGGGAACGAACAAAGAATAGACTGTCTGAGACATTACTCCCATCGAGGAAAGTGCGCATGGTGACTGTTGTATTCAGTCCCGATGCAACTTCTGTGTTTCATCAACAGTCTGATATTCCACAGACTACAGAATGCCTTCAGATGTGCATCGGAAACTACTACCTGTCTTCCAGGGAATGATCGAGGCGTAGACTGTTTGAGACATTACTCGCATGTAGGTATGTGCGCATGGTGACCGTTGAATACAATCCCGATGCAATTTCTGTGTGTCATCAACACTCTGATAGTCCACAGATTACAGAATGCCTCCAGATGTGCATCGGAACCTACTACTGGTCTTCCAGGGAACAATAAAAAAAAGACTGTTTGAGACATTACTCCCATGGAGGAAAGTGCTCATGGTGACTGTTGTATTCAATCCCAATGCAATTTCTGTGTTTCATCAACACTCTGAGAGTCCACAGATTACAGAATGCCTCCAGATGTGCATCGGAACTACCACTGGTCTTCCAGCGAACGATCAAAGCGTAGACTGTTTGAGACAATACTCCCATGGAGGAAAGTGCGCATGGTGACTGTTGTATTCAATCCCGATGCAACTTCTATGTTTCATCAACATTCTGATTATCCACAGACTACAGAATGCCTTGAGATGTGCATGGGAAACTACTACTGGTCTTCCTGGGAACGATCAAAGCGTAGACTGTTTCAGACATTACTCCCATGGAGGAAAGTGGGCATGGTGACTGTTGTATTCAATCACGATGCAATTTCTGTGTTTCATCAACACTTTGATAGTCCACAGATTACAGAATTCCTCCACATGTGCATCGCAAACTAACACTGGTCTTCCAGGGAACGATCAAAGAAAAGACTGTTTGAGACATTACTCCCATGGAGGAAAGTAAGCATGGTGCCGGTTGTATTCAATCCCGATGTAATTTCTGTGTTTCATCAACACTCTGATAGTCCACAGATTATAGAATGCCTCCAGATGTGCATGGGAAACTACTACTGGTCTTCCTGGGAACGATCAAATCGTAGACTGCCGGAGACATTACTCCCATCATGGAAAGTGCGCATGGTGCATGTTGTATTCAATCCCAATGCAATTTCTGTGTTTCATCAACAGTCTGATAGACCACAGATTACAGAATCCGTCCAGATGTTCATCGTAAACTACTACTGGTCTTCCAGGGAACGATCAAAGCGTAGACTGTTTGAGACATTACTCCCATGGAGGAAAGTGCGCATGGTGACTGTTGTATTCAATCCCGATGCAACTTCTGTGTTTCATCAACACTCTATTAGTCCACAGATTATAGAATGCCTACAGATGTGCATCGGAAACTACTACTGGTCTTCCAGGGAACTATAAAAGCGTAGTCTGTTTAAGACATTACTTTTATGGAGGAAATTGCGCATGGTGACTGTTGTATTCAACCCCGATGCAGTTTCTGTGTTTTATCAACACTCAGATAGTCCACAGATTACAGAATGCCTCCAGATGTGCATCGGAAACTACTACTGGTTTCAAGGGAACGATCAAAGCGTAAACTCTTTGAGACATTACTCCCATGGAAGAAAGTGCGGATGGTGACTGTTGTATTGATTCCCGATGCAATTTCTGTGTTTCATCAACGCTCTGATAGTCCACAGATTACAGAATGCCACCAGAAGTGCATCGGAAACTACTACTGGTCTTCCAGGGAACGCTCAAAGCGTAAACTGTTTAAGACATTACTCCCATGGAGGAAAGTGTGCATGGTGACTGTTGTATTCAATCTCGATGCATTATCTGTGTTTCGTCAACACTCTGATAGTCCACAGATTACAGAATGCCTCCAGATGTGCATCGGAAACTACTACTGGTCTTCCTGGGAACGATCAAATCGTAGACTGTCTGAGACATTACTCCCATCGAGGAAAGTGCGCATGGTGAATGTTGTATTTAATCCCGATGCAATTTCTGTGTTTCATCAACAGTCTGATAGTCCACAGATTACAGAATGCCTCCAGATGTGCATCGGAACGACCACTGGTCTTCCAGCGAACGATCAAAGCGTAGACTGTTTGAGATATTACACCCATGGTGGAAAGTGCGCGTGGTGACTGTTGTATAAAATTCCGATGCAATTTCTCTGTTTCATCAACACTCTGATAGTCCACAGATTACAGATTGTCTCCAGATGTGCATCGGAAACTACTACTGGTCTTCCTGGGAAAGATCAAATCGTAGACTGTTTCAGACATTACTCCCATGGAGGAAAGTGGGCATGGTGACTGTTGTATTCAATTCCGATGCAATTTCTGTGTTTCATCAACACTCTGATAGTCCACAAATTACAGAATGCCTCCAGATGTGCATCGGAAACTACTACTGTTCTTCCAGGGAATGATCAAAGCGTAGACTGTTTCAGACATTATTCCCATGGAGGAAAGTGCGCATGGTGGCTGTTGTATTCAATCCCGAGGCAATTTCTTTGTTTCATCAACATTTTTAAGGCCCACAGATTACAGAATGCCTCCAGATGTGCGTCGGAAACTACTACTGGTCTTCCAGGGAACGATCAAAGCGTAGACGTTTGAGAATAACTCCCATGGAGGAAACTGCGATTGGTGACTGTTGTATTCAATCCCGATGCAATTTCTGTGTTTCATCAACACTTTGAAGGTCCACGGATTACAGAATGCCTCCAGATGTGCATCGGAAACTACTACTGGTCCTCCAGGGAACGATAAAAGCGTAGACTGTTTGAGACATTGCTCCCATGGAGGAAAGGGCGCATGGGGACTGTTGTATTCATTCCCGATGCAATTTCTGTGTTTCATCAACACTCTGATAGTCCACAGATTACAGAATGCCTCCAGATGTGCATCGGAAACACCTACTGGTTTTCAAGGGAACGATCAAAGCGTAAACCGGTGGAGACATTCCTCCCATTGGGGAAAGTGCGCATGGTGAGTGTTGTATTCAATCCCGATGTAATTTCTGTGCTTCATCAACGCTCAGATAGTCCACAAATTACAGAATGCCTCCAGATGTGCATGGGAAACTACTACTGGTCTTCCTGGCAACGATCAAAGAATAGACTGTCTGAGACATTACTCCCATCGAGGAAAGTGCGCATGGTGACTGTTGTATGCAGTCCCGATGCAACTTCTGTGTTTCATCAACAGTCTGATATTCCACAGACTACAGAATGCCTTCAGATGTGCATCGGAATCTACTACTGGTCTTCCAGGGAATGATCGAGGCGTAGACTGTTTGAGACATTACTCGCATGTAGGTATGTGCGCATGGTGACCGTTGAATTCAATCCCGATGCAATTTCTGTGTGTCATCAACACTCTGATAGTCCACAGATTACAGAATGCCTCCAGATGTGCATCGGAAACTACTACTGGTCTTCCAGGGAACAATAAAAAAAAGACTGTTTGAGACATTACTCCCATGGAGGAAAGTGCTCATGGTGACTGTTGTATTCAATCCCGATGCAATTTCTGTGTTTCATCAACACTCTGAGAGTCCACAGATTACAGAATGCCTCCAGATGTGCATCGGAACTACCACTGGTCTTCCAGCGAACGATCAAAGCGTAGACAGTTTGAGATATTACTCCCATGGAGGAAAGTGCGCATGGTGACTGTTGTATACAATCCCGATGCAACTTCTGTGTCTCATCAACAGTCTGATATTCCACAGACTACAGAATGCCTTCAGATGTGCATCGGAAACTACTACTGGTCTTCCTAGGAACGATCAAAGAATAGACTGTCTGAGACATTACTCCCATCGAGGAAAGTGCGCATGGTGACAGTTGTATTCAGTCCCGATGCAACTTCTGCGTTTCATCAACAGTCTGATATTCCACAGACTACAGAATGCCTTGAGATGTGCATCGGAAACTACTACTGGTCTTCCTGGGAACGATCAAAGCGTAGACTGTTTCAGACATTACTCCCATGGAGGAAAGTGGGCATGGTGACTGTTGTATTCAATCCCGATGCAATTTCTGTGTTTCATCAACACTTTGATAGTCCACAGATTACAGAATTCCTCCACATGTGCATCGCAAACTAACACTGGTCTTCCAGGGAACGATCAAAGAAAAGACTGTTTGAGACATTACTCCCATGGAGGAAAGTAAGCATGGTGCCGGTTGTATTCAATCCCGATGTAATTTCTGTGTTTCATCAACACTCTGATAGTCCACAGATTATAGAATGCCTCCAGATGTGCATGGGAAACTACTACTGGTCTTCCTGGGAACGATCAAATTGTAGACTGTCGGAGACATTACTCCCATCATGGAAAGTGCGCATGGTGCATGTTGTATTCAATCCCAATGCAATTTCTGTGTTTCATCAACAGTCTGATAGACCACAGATTACAGAATCCGTCCAGATGTTCATCGTAAACTACTACTGGTCTTCCAGGGAACGATCAAAGCGTAGACTGTTTGAGACATTACTCCCATGGAGGAAAGTGCGCATGGTGACTGTTGTATTCAATCCCGATGCAACTTCTGTGTTTCATCAACACTCTATTAGTCCACAGATTATAGAATGCCTACAGATGTGCATCGGAAACTACTACTGGTCTTCCAGGGAACTATAAAAGCGTAGTCTGTTTAAGACATTACTTTTATGGAGGAAATTGCGCATGGTGACTGTTGTATTCAACCCCGATGCAGTTTCTGTGTTTTATCAACACTCAGATAGTCCACAGATTACAGAATGCCTCCAGATGTGCATCGGAAACAACTACTGGTTTCAAGGGAACGATCAAAGCGTAAACTCTTTGAGACATTACTCCCATGGAAGAAAGTGCGGATGGTGACTGTTGTATTGATTCCCGATGCAATTTCTGTGTTTCATCAACGCTCTGATAGTCCACAGATTACAGAATGACACCAGAAGTGCATCGGAAACTACTACTGGTCTTCCAGGGAACGCTCAAAGCGTGAACTATTTAAGACATTACTCCCATGGAGGAAAGTGTGCATGGTGACTATTGTATTCAATCTCGATGCATTATCTGTGTTTCGTCAACACTCTGATAGTCCACAGATTACAGAATGCCTCCAGATGTGCATCGGAAACTACTACTGGTCTTCCTGGGAACGATCAAATCGTAGACTGTCTGAGACATGACTCCCATCGAGGAAAGTGCGCATGGTGAATGTTGTATTTAATCCCGATGCAATTTCTGTGTTTCATCAACAGTCTGATAGTCCTCAGATTACAGAATCCCTCCAGATGCGCATTGGAAACTACTTCTGGTCTTCCAGGGAACGATCAAAGCGTAGACTGTTACAGACATTACTCCCATGTAGTAAAGTGCGCATGGTGACTGCTGTATACAAGCCAGTTGCAATTTCTGAGTTTCATCACCACTCTGATAGTCCACAGATTACAGAATGCCTCCAGATGTGCATCGGAACGACCACTGGTCTTCCAGCGAACGATCAAAGCGTAGACTGTCTGAGACATTACACCCATGGAGGAAAGTGCGCGTGGTGACTGTTGTATAAAATTCCGATGCAATTTCTCTGTTTCATCAACACTCTGATAGTCCACAGATTACAGATTGTCTCCAGATGTGCATCGGAAACTACTACTGGTCTTCCTGGGAAAGATCAAATCGTAGACTGTTTCAGACATTACTCCCATGGAGGAAAGTGGGCATGGTGACTGTTGTATTCAATTCCGATGCAATTTCTGTGTTTCATCAACACTCTGATAGTCCACAAATTACAGAATGCCTCCAGATGTGCATCGGAAACTACTACTGTTCTTCCAGGGAATGATCAAAGCGTAGACTGTTTCAGACATTATTCCCATGGAGGAAAGTGCGCATGGTGGCTGTTGTATTCAATCCCGAGGCAATTTCTTTGTTTCATCAACATTTTTAAGGCCCACAGATTACAGAATGCCTCCAGATGTGCGTCGGAAACTACTACTGGTCTTCCAGGGAACGATCAAAGCGTAGACGTTTGAGAATAACTCCCATGGAGGAAACTGCGATTGGTGACTGTTGTATTCAATCCCGATGCAATTTCTGTGTTTCATCAACACTTTGAAGGTCCACGGATTACAGAATGCCTCCAGATGTGCGTCGGAAACTACTACTGGTCCTCCAGGGAACGATCAAAGCGTAGACTGTTTGAGACATTGCTCCCATGGAGGAAAGTGCGCATGGTGACTGTTGTATTCATTCCCGATGCAATTTCTGTGTTTCATCAACACTCTGATAGTCCACAGATTACAGAATGCCTCCAGATGTGCATCGGAAACTCCTACTGGTTTTCAAGGGAACGATCAAAGCGTAAACCGGTGGAGACATTCCTCCCATTGGGGAAAGTGCGCATGGTGAGTGTTGTATTCAATCCCGATGCAATTTCTGTGCTTCATCAACGCTCAGATAGTCCACAAATTACAGAATGCCTCCAGATGTGCATGGGAAACTACTACTGGTCTTCCTGGCAACGATCAAAGAATAGACTGTCTGAGACATTACTCCCATCGAGGAAAGTGCGCATGGTGACTGTTGTATGCAGTCCCGATGCAACTTCTGTGTTTCATCAACAGTCTGATATTCCACAGACTACAGAATGCCTTCAGATGTGCATCGGAATCTACTACTGGTCTTCCAGGGAATGATCGAGGCGTAGACTGTTTGAGACATTACTCGCATGTAGGTATGTGCGCATGGTGACCGTTGAATTCAATCCCGATGCAATTTCTGTGTGTCATCAACACTCTGATAGTCCACAGATTACAGAATGCCTCCAGATGTGCATCGGAAACTACTACTGGTCTTCCAGGGAACAATAAAAAAAACACTGTTTGAGACATTACTCCCATGGAGGAAAGTGCTCATGGTGACTGTTGTATTCAATCCCGATGCAATTTCTGTGTTTCATCAACACTCTGAGAGTCCACAGATTACAGAATGCCTCCAGATGTGCATCGGAACTACCACTGGTCTTCCAGCGAACGATCAAAGCGTAGACTGTTTGAGACATTACTCCCATGGAGGAAAGTGCGCATGGTGACTGTTGTATACAATCCCGATGCAACTTCTGTGTTTCATCAACAGTCTGATATTCCACAGACTACAGAATGCCTTCAGATGTGCATCGGAAACTACTACTGGTCTTCCTAGGAACGATCAAAGAATAGACTGTCTGAGACATTACTCCCATCGAGGAAAGTGCGCATGGTGACAGTTGTATTCAGTCCCGATGCAACTTCTGCGTTTCATCAACAGTCTGATATTCCACAGACTACAGAATGCCTTGAGATGTGCATCGGAAACTACTACTGGTCTTCCTGGGAACGATCAAAGCGTAGACTGTTTCAGACATTACTCCCATGGAGGAAAGTGGGCATGGTGACTGTTGTATTCAATCCCGATGCAATTTCTGTGTTTCATCAACACTTTGATAGTCCACAGATTACAGAATTCCTCCACATGTGCATCGCAAACTAACACTGGTCTTCCAGGGAACGATCAAAGAAAAGACTGTTTGAGACATTACTCCCATGGAGGAAAGTAAGCATGGTGCCGGTTGTATTCAATCCCGATGTAATTTCTGTGTTTCATCAACACTCTGATAGTCCACAGATTATAGAATGCCTCCAGATGTGCATGGGAAACTACTACTGGTCTTCCTGGGAACGATCAAATCGTAGACTGTCGGAGACATTACTCCCATCATGGAAAGTGCACATGGTGCATGTTGTATTCAATCCCAATGCAATTTCTGTGTTTCATCAACAGTCTGATAGACCACAGATTACAGAATCCGTCCAGATGTTCATCGTAAACTACTACTGGTCTTCCAGGGAACGATCAAAACGTAGACTGTTTGAGACATTACTCCCATGGAGGAAAGTGCGCATGGTGACTGTTGTATTCAATCCCGATGCAACTTCTGTGTTTCATCAACACTCTATTAGTCCACAGATTATAGAATGCCTACAGATGTGCATCGGAAACTACTACTGGTCTTCCAGGGAACTATAAAAGCGTAGTCTGTTTAAGACATTACTTTTATGGAGGAAATTGCGCATGGTGACTGTTGTATTCAACCCCGATGCAGTTTCTGTGTTTTATCAACACTCAGATAGTCCACAGATTACAGAATGCCTCCAGATGTGCATCGGAAACTACTACTGGTTTCAAGGGAACGATCAAAGCGTAAACTCTTTGAGACATTACTCCCATGGAAGAAAGTGCGGATGGTGACTGTTGTATTGATTCCCGATGCAATTTCTGTGTTTCGTCAACGCTCTGATAGTCCACAGATTACAGAATGACACCAGAAGTGCATCGGAAACTACTACTGGTCTTCCAGGGAACGCTCAAAGCGTAGACTGTTACAGACATTACTCCCATGTAGTAAAGTGCGCATGGTGACTGCTGTATACAAGCCAGTTGCAATTTCTGAGTTTCATCACCACTCTGATAGTCCACAGATTACAGAATGCCTCCAGATGTGCATCGGAACGACCACTGGTCTTCCAGCGAACGATCAAAGCGTAGACTGTCTGAGACATTACACCCATGGAGGAAAGTGCGCGTGGTGACTGTTGTATAAAATTCCGATGCAATTTCTCTGTTTCATCAACACTCTGATAGTCCACAGATTACAGATTGTCTCCAGATGTGCATCGGAAACTACTACTGGTCTTCCTGGGAAAGATCAAATCGTAGACTGTTTCAGACATTACTCCCATGGAGGAAAGTGGGCATGGTGACTGTTGTATTCAATTCCGATGCAATTTCTGTGTTTCATCAACACTCTGATAGTCCACAAATTACAGAATGCCTCCAGATGTGCATCGGAAACTACTACTGTTCTTCCAGGGAATGATCAAAGCGTAGACTGTTTCAGACATTATTCCCATGGAGGAAAGTGCGCATGGTGGCTGTTGTATTCAATCCCGAGGCAATTTCTTTGTTTCATCAACATTTTTAAGGCCCACAGATTACAGAATGCCTCCAGATGTGCGTCGGAAACTACTACTGGTCTTCCAGGGAACGATCAAAGCGTAGACGTTTGACAATAACTCCCATGGAGGAAACTGCGATTGGTGACTGTTGTATTCAATCCCGATGCAATTTCTGTGTTTCATCAACACTTTGAAGGTCCACGGATTACAGAATGCCTCCAGATGTGCGTCGGAAACTACTACTGGTCCTCCAGGGAACGATCAAAGCGTAGACTGTTTGAGACATTGCTCCCATGGAGGAAAGTGCGCATGGTGACTGTTGTATTCATTCCCGATGCAATTTCTGTGTTTCATCAACACTCTGATAGTCCACAGATTACAGAATGCCTCCAGATGTGCATCGGAAACTCCTACTGGTTTTCAAGGGAACGATCAAAGCGTAAACCGGTGGAGACATTCCTCCCATTGGGGAAAGTGCGCAAGGTGAGTGTTGTATTCAATCCCGATGCAATTTCTGTGCTTCATCAACGCTCAGATAGTCCACAAATTACAGAATGCCTCCAGATGTGCATTGGAAACTACTACTGGTCTTCCTGGCAACGATCAAAGAATAGACTGTCTGAGACATTACTCCCATCGAGGAAAGTGCGCATGGTGACTGTTGTATGCAGTCCCGATGCAACTTCTGTGTTTCATCAACAGTCTGATATTCCACAGACTACAGAATGCCTTCAGATGTGCATCGGAATCTACTACTGGTCTTCCAGGGAATGATCGAGGCGTAGACTGTTTGAGACATTACTCGCATGTAGGTATGTGCGCATGGTGACCGTTGAATTCAATCCCGATGCAATTTCTGTGTGTCATCAACACTCTGATAGTCCACAGATTACAGAATGCCTCCAGATGTGCATCGGAAACTACTACTGGTCTTCCAGGGAACAATAAAAAAAACACTGTTTGAGACATTACTCCCATGGAGGAAAGTGCTCATGGTGACTGTTGTATTCAATCCCGATGCAATTTCTGTGTTTCATCAACACTCTGAGAGTCCACAGATTACAGAATGCCTCCAGATGTGCATCGGAACTACCACTGGTCTTCCAGCGAACGATCGAAGCGTAGACTGTTTGAGACATTACTCCCATGGAGGAAAGTGCGCATGGTGACTGTTGTATACAATCCCGATGCAACTTCTGTGTTTCATCAACAGTCTGATATTCCACAGACTACAGAATGCCTTCAGATGTGCATCGGAAACTACCACTGGTCTTCCTAGGAACGATCAAAGAATAGACTGTCTGAGACATTACTCCCATCGAGGAAAGTGCGCATGGTGACAGTTGTATTCAGTCCCGATGCAACTTCTGCGTTTCATCAACAGTCTGATATTCCACAGACTACAGAATGCCTTGAGATGTGCATCGGAAACTACTACTGGTCTTCCTGGGAACGATCAAAGCGTAGACTGTTTCAGACATTACTCCCATGGAGGAAAGTGGGCATGGTGACTGTTGTATTCAATCCCGATGCAATTTCTGTGTTTCATCAACACTTTGATAGTCCACAGATTACAGAATTCCTCCACATGTGCATCGCAAACTAACACTGGTCTTCCAGGGAACGATCAAAGAAAAGACTGTTTGAGACATTACTCCCATGGAGGAAAGTAAGCATGGTGCCGGTTGTATTCAATCCCGATGTAATTTCTGTGTTTCATCAACACTCTGATAGTCCACAGATTATAGAATGCCTCCAGATGTGCATGGGAAACTACTACTGGTCTTCCTGGGAACGATCAAATCGTAGACTGTCGGAGACATTACTCCCATCATGGAAAGTGCGCATGGTGCATGTTGTATTCAATCCCAATGCAATTTCTGTGTTTCATCAACAGTCTGATAGACCACAGATTACAGAATCCGTCCAGATGTTCATCGTAAACTACTACTGGTCTTCCAGGGAACGATCAAAGCGTAGACTGTTTGAGACATTACTCCCATGGAGGAAAGTGCGCATGGTGACTGTTGTATTCAATCCCGATGCAACTTCTGTGTTTCATCAACACTCTATTAGTCCACAGATTATAGAATGCCTACAGATGTGCATCGGAAACTACTACTGGTCTTCCAGGGAACTATAAAAGCGTAGTCTGTTTAAGACATTACTTTTATGGAGGAAATTGCGCATGGTGACTGTTGTATTCAACCCCGATGCAGTTTCTGTGTTTTATCAACACTCAGATAGTCCACAGATTACAGAATGCCTCCAGATGTGCATCGGAAACTACTACTGGTTTCAAGGGAACGATCAAAGCGTAAACTCTTTGAGACATTACTCCCATGGAAGAAAGTGCGGATGGTGACTGTTGTATTGATTCCCGATGCAATTTCTGTGTTTCATCAACGCTCTGATAGTCCACAGATTACAGAATGCCACCAGAAGTGCATCGGAAACTACTACTGGTCTTCCAGGGAACGCTCAAAGCGTAAACTATTTAAGACATTACTCCCATGGAGGAAAGTGTGCATGGTGACTATTGTATTCAATCTCGATGCATTATCTGTGTTTGGTCAACACTCTGATAGTCCACAGATTACAGAATGCCTCCAGATGTGCATCGGAAACTACTACTGGTCTTCCTGGGAACGATCAAATCGTAGACTGTCTGAGATATTACTCCCATCGAGGAAAGTGCGCATGGTGAATGTTGTATTTAATCCCGATGCAATTTCTGTGTTTCATCAACAGTCTGATAGTCCTCAGTTTACAGAATCCCTCCAGATGCGCATTGGAAACTACTTCTGGTCTTCCAGGGAACGATCAAAGCGTAGACTGTTACAGACATTACTCCCATGTAGTAAAGTGCGCATGGTGACTGCTGTATACATGCCAGTTGCAATTTCTGAGTTTCATCACCACTCTGATAGTCCACAGATTACAGAATGCCTCCAGATGTGCATCGGAACGACCACTGGTCTTCCAGCGAACGATCAAAGCGTAGACTGTTTGAGACATTACACCCATGGAGGAAAGTGCGCGTGGTGACTGTTGTATAAAATTCCGATGCAATTTCTCTGTTTCATCAACACTCTGATAGTCCACAGATTACAGATTGTCTCCAGATGTGCATCGGAAACTACTACTGGTCTTCCAGGGAAAGATCAAATCGTAGACTGTTTCAGACATTACTCCCATGGAGGAAAGTGGGCATGGTGACTGTTGTATTCAATTCCGATGCAATTTCTGTGTTTCATCAACACTCTGATAGTCCACAAATTACAGAATGCCTCCAGATGTGCATCGGAAACTACTACTGTTCTTCCAGGGAATGATCAAAGCGTAGACTGTTTCAGACATTATTCCCATGGAGGAAAGTGCGCATGGTGGCTGTTGTATTCAATCCCGAGGCAATTTCTTTGTTTCATCAACATTTTTAAGGCCCACAGATTACAGAATGCCTCCAGATGTGCGTCGGAAACTACTACTGGTCTTCCAGGGAACGATCAAAGCGTAGACGTTTGAGAATAACTCCCATGGAGGAAACTGCGATTGGTGACTGTTGTATTCAATCCCGATGCAATTTCTGTGTTTCATCAACACTTTGAAGGTCCACGGATTACAGAATGCCTCCAGATGTGCGTCGGAAACTACTACTGGTCCTCCAGGGAACGATCAAAGCGTAGACTGTTTGAGACATTGCTCCCATGGAGGAAAGTGCGCATGGTGACTGTTGTATTCATTCCCGATGCAATTTCTGTGTTTCATCAACACTCTGATAATCCACAGATTACAGAATGCCTCCAGATGTGCATCGGAAACTCCTACTGGTTTTCAAGGGAACGATCAAAGCGTAAACCGGTGGAGACATTCCTCCCATTGGGGAAAGTGCGCATGGTGAGTGTTGTATTCAATCCCGATGCAATTTCTGTGCTTCATCAACGCTCAGATAGTCCACAAATTACAGAATGCCTCCAGATGTGCATGGGAAACTACTACTGGTCTTCCTGGCAACGATCAAAGAATAGACTGTCTGAGACATTACTCCCATCGAGGAAAGTGCGCATGGTGACTGTAGTATGCAGTCCCGATGCAACTTCTGTGTTTCATCAACAGTCTGATATTCCACAGACTACAGAATGCCTTCAGATGTGCATCGGAATCTACTACTGGTCTTCCAGGGAATGATCGAGGCGTAGACTGTTTGAGACATTACTCGCATGTAGGTATGTGCGCATGGTGACCGTTGAATTCAATCCCGATGCAATTTCTGTGTGTCATCAACACTCTGATAGTCCACAGATTACAGAATGCCTCCAGATGTGCATCGGAAACTACTACTGGTCTTCCAGGGAACAATAAAAAAAAGACTGTTTGAGACATTACTCCCATGGAGGAAAGTGCTCATGGTGACTGTTGTATTCAATCCCGATGCAATTTCTGTGTTTCAACAACACTCTGAGAGTCCACAGATTACAGAATGCCTCCAGATGTGCATCGGAACTACCACTGGTCTTCCAGCGAACGATCAAAGCGTAGACTGTTTGAGACATTACTCCCATGGAGGAAAGTGCGCATGGTGACTGTTGTAATCAATCCCGATGCAATTTCTGTGTTTCATCAACACTCTGAGAGTCCAAAGATTACAGAATGCCTCCAGATGTGCATCGGAAACTACTACTGGTCTTCCTAGGAACGATCAAAGAATAGACTGTCTGAGACATTACTCCCATCGAGGAAAGTGCGCATGGTGACAGTTGTATTCAGTCCCGATGCAACTTCTGCGTTTCATCAACAGTCTGATATTCCACAGACTACAGAATGCCTTCAGATGTGCATCGGAATCTACTACTGGTCTTCCAGTTAACGATCAAAGCGTAGACTGTTTGAGACATTACTCCCATGGAGGTATGTGCGCATGGTGACCCTTGAATTCAGTCCCGATCGAATTTCTGTGTTTCATCAACACTCAGATAGTCCACAAATTACAGAATGCCTCCAGATGTGCATCGGAAACTACTACTGGTCTTCCAGGGAACAATAAAAAAAGACTGTTTGAGACATTACTCCCATGGAGAAAAGAGCTCATGGTGACTCTTGAATTCAGTCCCGATGCAATTTCTGTGTTTCATCAACAGTCTGGTAGTCCACAGATTACAGAATCCGTCCAGATGTACATCGTAAACTACTACTGGTCTTCCAGGGAACGATCAAAGCGTATACTGTTTGAGACATTACTCCCTTGGAGGAAAGTGCGCATGGTGACTGTTGTATTCAATCCCGATGCAACTTCTGTGTTTCATCAACAGCCCGATATTCCACAGACTACAGAATGCCTTCAGATGTGCATCGGAATCTACTACTGGTCTTCCAGGGAACGATCGAGGCGTAGACTGTTTGAGACATTACTCCCATGGAGGTATGTGTGCATGGTGACCGTTGAATTCAATCCCGATGCAATTTCTGCGTGTCATCAACACTCTGATAGTCCACAGATTACAGAATGCCTCCAGATGTGCATCGGAAACTACTACTGGTCGTCCAGGGAACGATAAAAAAAAGACTGTTTGAGACATTACTCCCATGGAGGAAAGTGCTCCTGGTGACTGTTGTATTCAATCCCGATGCAATTTCTGTGTTGCATCAACACTCTGAGAGTCCACAGATTACAGAATGCCTCCAGATGTGCATCGGAACTACCACTGGTCTTCCAGCGAACGATCAAAGCGTAGACAGTTTGAGACATTACACCCATGGAGGAAAGTGCGCATGGTGACTGTTGTATTCAATCCCGATTCAATTTCTGTGTTTCATCAACACTCTGATAGTCCACAGATTACAGATTGTCTCCAGATGTGCATCGAAAACTACTACTGGTCTTCCTGGGAACGATCAAAGCGTAGACTGTTTCAGACATTACTCCAATGGAGGAAAGTGGGCATGGTGACTGTTGTATTCAATCTCGAGGCAATGTCTGTGTTTCATCAACACTTTGAAGGTCCACAGATTACATAATGCCTCCAGATGTGCGTCGGAAACCACTATTGGTTTTCCAGGGAACGATCAAAGCGTAGACGTTTGAGAATTACTCCCATGGAGGAAACTGCGAATTCTGATTATTGTATTCAATCCCGATGCAATTTCTGTGTTTCATCAACACTTTGATAGTCCACAGATTAGAGAATTCCTCCACATGTGCATCGCAAACTAACACTGGTCTTCCAGGGAACGATCAAAGAATAGACTGTTTGAGACATTACTCCCATGGAGGAAAGTAAGCATGGTGCCGGTTGTATTCAATCCCGATGTAATTTCTGTGTTTCATCAACACTCTGATAGTCCACAGATTATAGAATGCCTACAGATGTGCATCGGAAACTACTACTGGTCTTCCAGGGAACTATAAAAGCGTAGTCTGTTTGAGACATTACTTTTATGGAGGAAATTGCGCATGGTGACTGTTGTATTCAACCCCGATGCAGTTTCTGTTTTTCATCAACACTCAGATACTCCACACATTACAGAATGCCTCCAGATGTGCATCGGAAACTGCAACTGGTTTCAAGGGAACGATCAAAGCGTGAACTCTTTGAGACATTACTCCCATGGAGGAAAGTGCGGATGTTGACTGTTGTATTGGTTCCCGAAGCAATGTCTGTGCTTCATCAACGCTCTGATAGTCCACAGATTACAGAATGCCACCAGAAGTGCATCGGAAACTACTACTGGTTTCCAGGGATCGCTCAATGCGTAAACTCTTTAAGACATTACTCCCATGGAGGAAAGTGTGCATGGTGACTGTTGTATTCAATCTCGATGCATTGTCTGTGTTTCGTCAACACTCTGATAGTCCACAGATTACAGAATGCCTCCAGATGTGCATCGGAAACTACTACTGGTCTTCCAGGGAACGATCAAAGAGTAGACTGTTAGAGACATTACTCCCATGGAGTAAAGTGCGCATGGAGACTGCTGTATACAAGCGCGTTGCAATTTCTGAGTTTCATCACCACTCTGATAGTCCACAGATTACAGAATGCCTCCAGATGTGCATCGGAACGACCACTGGTCTTCCAGCGAACGATCAAAGCGTAGACTGTTTGAGACATTACACCCATGGAGGAAAGTGCGCGTGGTGACTGTTGTATAAAATTCCGATGGAATTTCTCTGTTTCATCAACACTCTGATAGTCCACAGATTACAGATTGTCTCCAGATGTGCATCGGAAACTACCACTGGTCTTCCTGGGAAAGATCAAATCGTAGACTGTTTCAGACATTACTCCCATGGAGGAAAGTGGGCATGGTGACTGTTGTATTCAATCCCGATGCAATTTCTGTGTTTCATCAACACTCTGATAGTCCACAGATTACAGAATGCCTCCAGATGTGCATCGGAAACTACTACTGGTCTTCCAGGGAACGATCAAAGTGTAGACTGTTTCAGACATTACTCCCATGGAGGAAAGTGCGCATGGTGACTGTTGTATTCAATCCCGAGGCAATTTCGTTGTTTCATCAACACTTTGAAGGTCCACAGATTACAGAATGAAACCAGATGTGCGTCGGAAACTACTACTGGTCTTCCAGGAAACGATCAAAGCGTAGACGTTTGAGACACTACTCCCATGGAGGAAACTGCGATTGGTGACTGTTGTATTCAATCCCGATGCAATTTCTGTGTTTCATCAACACTTTGAAGATCCACGGATTACAGAATGCCTCCAGATGTGCATCGGAAACTACTACTGGTTTCAAGGGAACGATCAAAGCGTAGACTGATTGAGACCTTACTCCCATGGAGGAAAGTGCGGATGGTGACTGTTGTATTGATTCCCGAAGCAATTTCTGTGTTTCATCAACGCTCTGATAGTCCACAGATTACAGAATTCCACCAGAAGTGCATCGGAAACTACTACTGGTCTTCCAGGGAACGCTCAAAGCGTAAACTCTTTAAGACATTACTCCCATGGAGGACAGTGTGCATGGTGACTGTTGTATTCAATCCCGAGGCCATTTCGTTGTTTCATCAACATTTTGAAGGTCCACAGATTACAGAATGAATCCAGATGTGCGTCGGAAACTACTACTGGTCTTCCAGGGAACGATCAAAGCGTAGACGTTTGAGAATAACTCCCATGGAGGAAACTGCAATTGGTGACTGTTGTATTCAATCCCGATGCAATTTCTGTGTTTCATCAACACTTTGAAGGTCCACGGATTACAGAATGAATCCAGATGTGCATCGGAAACTACTACTGGTCCTTCAGGGAACGATCAAAGCGTAGACTGTTTGAGACATTGCTCCCATGGAGGAAAGTGCGCATGGTGACTGTTGTATTCATTCCCGATGCAATTTCTGTGTTTCATCAACACTCTGATAGTCCACAGATTACAGAATGCCTCCAGATGTGCATCGGAAACTCCTACTGGTTTTCAAGGGAACGATCATAGCGTACACCGTTTGAGACATTCCTCCCATGGGGGAAAGTGCGCATGGTGAGTGTTGTATTCAATCATGATGCAATTTCTGTGCTTCATCAACGCTCAGATAGTCCACAAATTACCGAATGCCTCAGATGTGCATGGGAAACTACTACTGGTCTTCCTGGGAACGATCAAATCGTAGACCGTCGGAGACATTACTCCCATCGAGGAAAGTGCGCATGTTGCATGTTGTATTCAATCCCGATGCAATTTCTGTGTTTCATCAACAGTCTGATAGACCACAGATTACAGAATCCGTCCAGATGTACATCGCAAACTACTACTGGTCTTCCAGGGAACGATCAAAGCGTAGACTGTTTGAGACATTACTCCCATGGAGGAAAGTGCGCATGGTGACTGTTATATTCAATCCCGATGCAACTTCTGTGTTTCATCAACAGTCTGATATTCCACAGACTACAGAATGCCTTCAGATGTGCATCGGAAACTACTACTGGTCTTCCAGGGAACGATCGAGGCGTAGACTGTTTGGGACATTACTCGCATGGAGGTATGTGCGCATGGTGGCCGTTGAATTCAATCCCGATGCAATTTCTGTGTGTCATCAACACTCTGATAGTCCACAGATTACAGAATGCCTCCAGATGTGCATCGGAAACTACTACTGGTCTTCCAGGGAACAATAAAAAAAAGACTGTTTGAGACATTACTCCCATGGAGAAAAGAGCTCATGGTGACTCTTGAATTCAGTCCCGATGCAATCTCTGTGTTTCATCAACACTCAGATAGTCCACAAATTACAGATTGCCTCCAGATGAGCTTCGGAAACTACTACTGGTCTTCCTGGGAACGATCAAAGAATAGACTGTCTGAGACATTACTCCCATCGAGGAAAGTGCGCATGGTGACTGTTGTATTCAATCCCGATGCAATTTCTGTGTTTCATCAACACTCTGATAGTCCACAGATTACAGAATGCCTCCAGATGTGCATCGGAAACTACTACTGGTCTTCCAGGGAATGATCAAAGTGTAGACTGTTTCAGACATTACTCCCATGGAGGAAAGTGCGCATGGTGACTGTTGTATTCAACCCCGAGGCAATTTCTTTGTTTCATCAACACTTTGAAGGTCCACAGATTACAGAATGAATCCAGATGTGCGTCGGAAACTACTACTGGTCTTCCAGCGAATGACCAAAGCGTAGACGTTTGAGAATAATTCCCATGGAGGAAACTGCGATTGGTGACTGTTGTATTCAATCCCGATGCAATTTCTGTGTTTCATCAACACTTTGAAGGTCCACGGATTACAGAATGCCTCCGGATGTGCATCGGAAACTACTACTGGTCCTCCAGGGAACGATCAAAGCGTAGACTGTTTGAGACATTGCTCCCATGGAGGAAAGTGCGCATGGTGACTGTTGTATTCATTCACGATGCAATTTCTGTGTTTCATCAAAGCTCTGATAGTCCACAGATTACAGAATGCCACGAGAAGTGCATCGGAAACTACTACTGGTCTTCCAGGGAACGCTCAAAGCGTAAACTCTTTAAGAAATTACTCCCATGGAGGAAAGTGTGCATGGTGACTGTTGTATTCAATCTCGATGTATTGTCTGTGTTTCGTCAACACTCTGATATTCCACAGATTACAGAATGCCTCCAGATGTGCATCGGAAACTACCACTGGTCTTCCAGGGAACAATAAAAAAAAAGACTGTTTGAGACATTACTCCCATGGAGGAAAGTGCTCATGGTGACTGTTGTATTCAATCCCGAT